>NC_054707.1:26199293-26339293 GCF_016097555.1 Gigantopelta aegis
TTAATTAATATTATATTTATTGAAAGAATGCCCGTAAACAGAAGGGAATATGCGCATTGACTATTTATTCATGTCGACAGTAATATGTTCCATTACACTACTGTACTGTACTGCACTGCACTGCACTGCACTGCACTGCACTGCACTGCACTGCACAGCACAGCACAGCACAGCACAGCACAGCACTGTACTGTACTGTACTGTACTGCACTGCACAGTACTGCACTGTACTGTACTGTACTGTATACATTAAGAGACAAATCACGATATATTCAATGTCTTATTGCATGGATTTACTGGCACATTGCTACAATTTCAACTTTAAAACAATACCGGTTATATAGTTATTTTTATATACACAGTAAGGATTAGTCTTTGGTAATCTGACGTCTGCCATCTATTTATTAACATGGTCTCTACGAGTGTCAGCCATTAATAATACATTATGAGCAATCAAAGACAATGTATTTTAATTACTGCCTCGGGTATTGCAGGCTTCTTAACAAGTACACCATTACAACTATATATCAGTTCATGGATACGTGTTTAGTATGTGCCTTATAAACAAGGATCATTTACCCACGGGCATAAGTCTCGGGTAGAACAGGTTCTATTCACACGCCTTGATGTTCTCTGATACAGCACAAACTCTGCTGGAAGACAGACTCGGGTAGAAGAGGTTCTGTTCATACGCCTTGATGTTCTCTGATACAGCACAAACTCTACTGGAAGACAGACTCGGGTAGAAGAGGTTCTGTTCACACGCCTTGATGTTCTCTGATACAGCACAAACTCTGCTGGAAGACAGACTCGGGTAGAATAGTCTGTTCACACGCCTTGATGTTCTCTGATACAGCACAAACTTTACTAGAAGACAGACTCGGGTAGAAGAGGTTCTGTTCACACGCCTTGATGTTCTCTGATACAGCACAAACTCTACTAGAAGACAGACTCGGGTAGAACAGGTTCTGTTCACACGCCTTGATGTTCTCTGATACAGCACAAACTTTACTAGAAGACACACTCGGGTAGAACAGGTTCTGTTCACACGCCTTGATGTTCTCTGATACAGCACAAACTCTACTAGAAGATAGACTCGGGTAGAACAGGTTCTGTTCACACGTCTTGATGTTCTCTGATACAGCACAAACTCTACTAGAAGACAGACTCGGGTAGAACAGGTTCTGTTCACACGTCTTGATGTTCTCTGATACAGCACAAACTCTACTAGAAGACACACTCGGGTAGAACAGGTTCTGTTCCATCGTCTTGATGTTCTCTGATACAGCACAAACTCTGCTGGAAGACAGACTCGGGTAGAACAGGTTCTGTCCACACGCCTTGATGTTCTCTGATACAGCACAAACTCTGCTGGAAGACAGACTCGGGTAGAACAAGTTCTGTTCACACGCCTTGATGTTCTCTGATACAGCACAAACTCTACTAGAAGACAGACTCGGATAGAAGAGGTTCTGTTCACACGCCTTGATGTTCTCTGATACAGCACAAACTCTGCTGGAAGACAGACTCAGGTAGAACAGGTTCTGTTCACACGCCTTGATGTTCTCTGATACAGCACAAACTCTGCTGGAAGACAGACTCGGGTAGAACAGGTTCTGTCCACACGCCTTGATTGTCTCTGATACAGCACAAACTCTGCTGGAAGACACCCTCGGGTAGAAGAGGTTCTGTTCACACGCCTTGGTGTTCTCTGATACAGCACAAACTCTACTGGAAGATCATGTTGGAGTTAGAAATAACAACCTACAATACACACTGTAACTTCTGTTGTTCTGTCATTTACATTCGCCAGAATTAGAGAAGAAAAGGTTAAAGTTTGTTTTGTTTAACGACACAACTAGAGCACATTGATTTATTAATAATCGGCTATTGGATGTCAAACATTTGGTAATTTTTACATAAAGTCTTAGAAAGAAAATCCGTTACATTTTTCCATTAGTAGCAAGGGATCTTTTATATGCACCATCCCACACACAGGATGACACCTACCACGCACTTTGATAATACCAGTCGTGGTTGCACTGGCTGGAACGAGAAATAGCCCAATCGGCTCATAGATGGGGATCGATCCGAAACTGACCGCGCATCAAGCGAGCGCTAGAAGAAAAATATACACAATATTAATATTATTACTTTAAATTCACATGGTGTGTCATAACAGGAATAATTCTTGAACAGAAATAAATGATGAAAAAAAAATTGAAATGTTTCACAGTAACCACTACATACGCATAGCAGGTGTTCCGTGTTTTATGTTTTACTTAGTGCCTTGCAAGACAAGACAAGACAAGACTTTATTTACTCTCTGGCCGTTGCACAACGGCGTAGGAGGAATATATACATAATATTTCTATAAACACGTGACAAGATGAAAGAGAAATACAAAAGTTAAATTACAATGATTGTGAATTAATTCCTATGAACATTTGCATACAACATAAAGCTGTGAATATTCATAAAAATACAAATATATAAACTGTTTAGCCGGTAGAACTAGTTAAAATTGTTATTGGTAAATTAATGTTCAATATATATATATAAAATGTACTTCTGGGGCTTGGGGATGTGAAATATCAAGGATGTTTAAATGCATTCATAATTACTTTTATAAACTTTGCTAAATTCTTTAGTGTACTGATTCGTTTGTTTTGCATTAGTTTTTTGAATTTATAAGTACTTGGTCGAGTATAGTAATAGGGATGTAAAAATTGAGTCCTAGAATTACTAAAAAAGTGGCAAATGAAAAGATAGTGAAACTCATCACCAATTTCACTTTCATTGCACAGGGTACAAATTCTATCTTCTAATGAAATATTATTCCAGCGTCCTGTTTCTACCGGTAAATAATGGTTTGATGTTCTGAATTTTAAGAGTGGTTTCCACAGTTTTTCTGGAAGTATATTAATGTATTTTTCTAAAATTAGTTGTTCCTTATACAATTGGTAGGTTTTGCCTCTCGAAGATAATGATATGTTACTTCTCCATGTTTGTGAATATTGATCAGTTTGTCTTTGTTTAATTTGTTGCGAGAGACAATTAACTGATCTGAAAGTATGAGCTACCCAGACATTACCCATTCTCAAGTTTTCCAAAATGTTTTTAATAGTAATGGCCCATTTATATTCTGTTCCGTTGACAATATAGTCATTTAGCATTACTTTATACAATAACGTCGAAAATTTTGACTGCTTTCCTGATAAAAGCCTTGCCCAGTAACATACCATTCTTCTATAAATTATTAATTCAATAGCAAGTCTCCCTAGCTCTCCAAAGAGCATAAACAATGGTGTTGCTTTCTTAATAGGTAAAATATGTCTTAAAAAATGTATTTGTACGGAATTAAATATATCAATTTTCTCATGTCCCCAGACTTCACGTTACACATGAACACGGACGTCTGTGGTTCTTTACGAGAAACCGAACGATAAAGCGGCATTTTCAAAGCAAAGCAAAAGGACAAGGTTTTTTGTTGGAAGATTTATTTTGCTGATAGTGCTTGAAATGGAGATTCAGATAGTATGGTTGACTTATATATACTGGTAGAAAAAAAACAAGGCACACATAGAAATGCCTAATCATTGGCTATCGGATGTCAAACATTTGGTAATTTTGACATATACAGTCTGAGAGAAGAAACCCGCTACATTTTTCCATTTGTAGAAAGGGATATTTTATATGCATCATCCCATAGACAGGATAGCACATACAACGGCTTTTGGTGTACCAGTCGTGGTACACTGGCTGGAGGCAGAAATAGCCCAATGAGCCCACTGACGGGGATAGATCCCAAACTGACAGCGAGCACTTTTACCACTGAGCAACGTCCCGCCCCCGAATAACAGAACCCTTGGGGCGATTAAAATTACATATTAAATATATTTCATTGTTTACCATACCAGTGTTTGTATATCCAATGTGTTTGCGTTCCTACACTAATGTTTGTAGTATACTTTATTGAAAGGTAACATCTGGTTTGGACTACTACAAACATTAGGACAACAAGAAAAACCTTGTTTACTGATATTCTAAAACAAGAAAATGTCTTTAATATGTCATTTGGATCATCAAAATGGATCTTTTGGTCATAAAAATACTACAATGTTAGTGAACTCACGACAGTCTTTTAAACTAAACATGTTTCAGTTAGCTCGGTCGTAATTACGATGTCTTGCAATTTTGAGTCAGTATCATATAATCACAATTTAGTACCTCAAAATGTATGGATAGATGTAACAAATATTAAAAGTATTATATTTGTTGGAAAGAACAAGAACAGGACAAAGCAATATACGGATATTTAAGACCGAATTGACAAAGCCTGTTTACGTCTTACACGCGTGTAACTACACACATTTACAATGTTTAAACACCTGTTTATGTCTTACACGCGTGTAACTACACATATTTACAATGTTTAAACACCTGTTTACGTCTTACACGCGTGTAACTACACACATTTACAATGTTTAAACACCTGTGTTTAAGAAAAACAGGCTTTGTAAATTCGTCTCTTAATATTTATATCCCCGCCATTTAGCTTACGGTAAAGAAAAAAAGAAGCACATTGGCTGCCACCTCCTAAGTATTGTTAGAGTTTTCTTTATTGTGTATACTTGTTTAGTATTTACTTCCCCTGGGTCCTGTTGTCATCAATCAGAGGATGTGATCTCCATGGTAATAGCAATAACTAATGCCTCTAGTGCAGTACATTGGTTAAATCTAATGCATAATTTAAATATATGATACTGAAATGGTCTTGAGTTAAGAGTTATGCAATAAATTACCACACTAGAGGCAACAATTTACCTTCATAAGTAATTTGTGTTTTCATACATTACAGTTTTAAATATATTTGAAAATGTGTGAAATATTTTTGTCATATGAGTACAGTTCCTTACTTGGAATATTTTTCAATGTACGGTTTCATACGGAAGCTGAAGAAATAGTTTATTGTTCCTGTATTGACGTTTCTTTTGAAAGAGACGCTCCTATCGGTGTACTGCGATGAAAACCATCATTTCTATAGACAAAATCACCGTACCATGTCTATATACCGTCTAATTTCAGTTAAACTTCTTTTGAACTCTTTTGTGCATATACTAGTATATGATAGTGAATAAGCTAGTGATGGATTCAACATCATCATATAAAACCCAGTGAATATTACACACTTTAAACATTTTATATTGGGTGTTACACTGGAGAGTGTAGAATAGAGGAGGAAGTCCCTTTCACTACATATTGATATAACGATAGTCATATAAGAATTGTTTGTCTTTTTTTAATTTATCGATGTATAAAAGTCACAAAATTTTAATTTATCGATGTATAAAAGTCACAAATTGTATAAAATCGCGTAGCGTAGCTAAGCGATTTAAAGTAAATATTTAAAACCCTTACCATATTCTAACGTTTTAAGTATTTATTACAGAATATATATTTTCATATTACCAAATGGGCACCTATTTTTTTAAATAATAAAGTGTGCCCAAAAATGTTATAAAATGGGCATCTATTTTTATCACAGAGTGGGTCGTGGATTTTTTTAATTATTACATAATGGGTAGTTTTTATTGATGGATGGATGTACAAATTTAGAGATGCGCAGTGTATGTTCGGCTTATAAACTCAACTGGTATATTCTGGTAATCAGAGATTTGACAAATCCAATGAAATATTGAGTCCAGGCGACCATTCGTCTGCACATAATCATTAAAGTATTAATAAATCAGATTTCTCATTCCGTCAACATGCACCGGGGTCACCGATAAATTGTATTATGTTAAAAATGCTGAATTGGCCATTTGCGCCATTTAACTCCAAATTAAATTAAGAATGTAAACAGCTACTGCTGTTTAAGACAAATATTTTTCAATGGCAACAATTTGTCTTTTATAATACTATGTCTTTTTTGGTACTTTGGTAAACCGACTAAAAGTTTGTTTCATGTTAGGTGTGTAAAGCAGAGGTAGTTACCATCATAACAGGACTCCAAATGCCATGCTTCTTTAGTAGTAGTCTGATCGCAGCTCAACGAAGAACGATCTCTCGAATTACAATCGCAGATGCGTGGGTTTTGGAATGATTCCCTAGACATTCTCACAACGTTAAGCACGGACTCACTATTCCAGGATATTCAGTATATTCTACGTGTGTATATGAAAACGTGTTATCTTTGGAAAACTTGAACAATGACAGATCGCGGAGCTAAGATACGTAAAGGCGTCTGTCTCTGTTTTTTTGGAACCATCATGAAGTACGCGAGGTACGAGAGGGTGGGATATATTAACACACGACTTATGTACCACATCCCTCAGGTTATCCCTACTAAACAGCTTTTATACGAGTTGATAGTTTAATATCATTTTGATTCATCGTTCAGAATAACAAAATACAATAAGTATTGAAACATGATAGTCACCATTGATACGGGATACGTGACGCATCACAACCCGATCATGGGATACGCGACCCCGCCACCCCCCCCCCCCCCCCCACCCTCCCCTGTCCCTCCTTCGCCAAAACACATTCAGAATCATTGCCAAAGTCTGTGATAAACACCATGCTTGATCTTTTTGAAGAATCCTGTGCATACAGTTATCAATTCAAAACCCAAGCAGACGACATCGAGATTGGTGGAATTCCATTCATTTACAAAGACACAATGGGAATATCAATGAAAGACGACGCTGGAGGATGTTTCTATTCAAACTTAATAGCTTATGAATCCCCGTCTTCAGGGGCACGGCAAATAAAATACTGTGTTGTCAAATTTACACAAGTCCATCAGATCATCGAACAAGATCCGTCAATACGCATGCTCGCGTTTCAACATTTGTCAGACGTTTCACTTAAGACTGTGCCAGGACAATATTTGTGCGCCCTGGGGATAGACGTAAATGCAGAACATTTTATTCCTATTCCCTGTCGGCTTACAACAAATGCTGAATGGACTGCAGTGGTCAGATAACGCTCTGTTCTTGGCAGAATCACGGAGTTATGTTGCAAACAAAATCTTCTCTTTTTTCATTTTTGCTTTGTTTAAGATTGATTGAGTCGAAACAAAGTATTTTCAATGCAGTTTAGAATTAAACACAGTAGATTTGTGTTACAAAAAAAACTCCACACCCCCCCCCCCCTCTCAAAAAACCCCAAACAAACAAAAAACCCAACCAACAACACCAACACCATCACCACAATCACAACAACAACAACAACAACAACATCAGAGCCACGAGATAAAGGTAGCCATTTGGAAAAATGTTGGCAATGGTGTAGTCTGGATAAAACTTAAATTATACTTAATTAAAGTCACCACTCACGTGTAGGATGACAATTTGGAACGGGGGGAGGGGGAGGGGGGCGTAGGAATTAATATCAATATTTGTAAGGTAAAACTCGGTCGTTGTTGATAAAAATGCAGTCTTTGCCCTGTCTCAGTTTCCACCGTTCTCGCGGTTCACATAACATAACACGCCAGGACAATGTATATGGGATTTTGATTTTGCTTTAATGACACGACTAGAACACATTATAGTCCGGCCGTTAGGGGCTTAACCTTGTTTTGAATAACATAGTTTTTTTATTGGTGATTTTATATATCTAGGCCATCCACATTTAGAATCCGAGTGATGCCACGCTGGCATCCTTGAGCAATTTGAGATATTTGCATAAATCCAAGATGGCCACCAAATTTCAATATCATTCCATATATTTGCATTTATATGGCATATTTACGAATTTTCAAACTTTGTAACGCGGTTATTGGGCACAAATAATCGTTCGGGTACTTTTATGATGTAAATGACATATTGACTCATTTGCATAAATCCAAGATGGCCGCCAAATATATTTATTTCGCAATATATTTGTATATACAGTATGGCTTATGTAAGAAAACGTAATACGGTGACGGCAACGTATTCATCAAGGCATGTGCGTCGAGATACCCAACACAACCATAGCTATAAGATCTCCAAATGATAGTAAGAATTACAGGAACAACAGCAGACACAATGAGAAAACAACGGAAGCTCCACAGAACACAAAATTAATACCAACAGTATTTCTATGAAATATACGCGAACTGCATTAGTCTACCACCATGACCACAGTGGAATGTTTATAACCCAGCGACAGGGCGATGCCGACCAGATGGATATTGCAATCCCTCATTGATATGCTGGTGGTGTATCGTCTTGTATCTTAGTTTATAACCCAGCGACAGGGCGATGCCGACCAGATGGATATTGCAATCCCTCATTGATATGCTGGTGGTGTATCGTCTTGTATCTTAGTTTATAACCCAGCGACAGGGCGATGCCGACCAGATGGATATTGCAATCCCTCATTGATATGCTGGTGGTGTATCGTCTATATATTGCAATTTTAGTTTAGATTTTCTTCATGAGGACCTTACAGGGCTACATATAGTCGTAGATTAGTTGAGTGTTGTTGAAGGAGACTTTCAACCGTCATTACACGGGCAATAGTTTGTTCGATGTGAACGACCGTCTTGTGTCTCCTTCATTCAACTTCTATGTCGACAGCCGACTCCACTGGACTAGTGAGAACATTACAGCAGTTGGTTGCACGACATGCACAAAATATAGTGCATGCAAGCTTTGATTTGCTACACCAACATTTCATAGAGTTGCACGGGGTGTCTGTTGCACACGAGCACGTGATGAGCTGCAAAATATCTGCAGGTGCAACATCTACATTGCTGGGTACAACAGTAGGTGAAAAGGATTTGGTTTGATCATCTTTCATCCAACCATACTGAACTGGATCAATCTGGACAGGCTGTAATACCAACGCCTCTTTCCATACATGTGCCTGCAAATGTGCCCTTCTTACATTTTCAACAAACGCTTCAGTGGTTGGAGGGAGAGAACTAAGTTTCGGAGTGGATGCTGTTCCAGTCCCAGTTCTTAGAGCCCAAACTTTCAGACGTGCTTCAGACATTGTAACACAGTTCGGTTGTCCATAGCATGCTACAATGAACGCACTTGCTTGTTCGATGACCTGTGGCATTCCGACATCTATGTCACACAAGAGGGAGAGTGAGTATCCAGCCCGTAGTGTCTTCAATACCTTGCCTTTGCCGATACCAAAATAGGACGCAACTGTGTCACATCTCGATAGTGCGTGAGCAGCTATAAGTCCTGGTGATATGGCTTTATGCTTAGCTACGGTTGCCCGGATGTCTACAACAGCTCTGTCATGCAATGGAGATTTCATCAGGAATGGAGATGTCAGTTTCTTCTCTGAGTAGTGGTACAGCAGTAACACAAACACGTCTGTGTCATCACAAAGACAGATACGCCAGTGTTATCCTTGGCAGCCATAATCGATTGCTGAACAACAATGGTGTCGGCTTCCTCGTGAGACGTCTTTATTTCGTGTCGCAAATGCACAACACCGCCGTCACTTATGTCAAATGGTGTGTCATCTTGCCCAGTGACCACGAGTATATGATTCTGTGTGTGAGCCTTGTGGAATTCCACATCGTTTCTGAGGTCTGTACAGATGATATTTATCAGCTGAATCTTGTTTGCCGTGATTAGAAGCACAACCTTTTGTGACACAAGTTCGGTATTAAGAGTCAGCTGGTGCACTCTACTGGCTTCCTTTCCAGTTCGTGCTGTCGTGTTACATACTCTGTACTGTATTCACGATACCTATCAAACACGAGACGAACATCGCCTGTGTCCAACATTGTACCTATGTGCTTTTGAAACTAGCTACAAAGTCACTAACTTTGCCATTTACTGGCCAGTGTGGTATGCACAGTAAAGCACATCCATCGATCACAGTGCAAGAAATATCCTCGGTAGCATGCCGTCCTGAGATTTCTACTTGAAGCTGTTTTTTCAAGGTTGACTTTGATGTGGCTATTCGCAGATCTCCAACATCCGTGCCACAGGTGCCAACTCATATAACAACACACGCTCCAAGTCTACTTCCCTTGAACTAGCTTGAAGGCCCATGATTCTTTGGTATATGATGTTCGTGTCAATGACATTGGTCTCGCCAACTTTCACATGTTTCTTTGTAATTGATATTGTTTCAACTTTCTTGGAAATCGTGTTATGGAACCCTACAGGCCATCTTTCATTTGCTGGCTACCAATTGCTAGTGCGTCATGGATATTGACAACATTTTCTGGGTATCCTTCTGGATTGAGTGGGTCAGTACAAAGTTCCAGCTTTTTCCGAAGCCCCAGCATTTCCTGTTTATCTGACGCAATCCTTGTGTACATTCTGGTGTTTTGATGTAGTTTCCTCACGGATACGACTTATGTCTTCAACCAGTTGACTGCATGCATGGAGACTGAGTGCCTATGTCTTAACGGTCTGTGGTTTTAATGTTATTCAAATGATCCACCTTTCCCATGCCCGTATCGCATGAACGTTGTTTCTATAAACATATCACTCCATATCCCGTTCCATATGCCCTGGATGTGGCGCATCACATGTTCACCATCCATAAAGCGGTCTAACACTGCCCTTGGCAATGTTGTCATTGACTCCAGATAATAGAGGCCATAACGGGCATAATTAGAAAATGACGTCATTAGAAATTGAAAGAGGCGAAGTTGACGATTCAAGGGTCTACAGTTAGATTGTAGCCAGATATTTTTTTCAAGAAATACCAGATATACAGTTAGTTCGATTCAGTTTACAATGGACATAACCATATGGAGTTTTTAGATTTGCAGGTGTTATTGTCTATTTGATGCCCGCAAGTGTTTCATTTTTGACCGAAGGCAATAACACCAGCAAATCTAAAAGCTCCATATGGTTATGTCCTAAGTGGCGGGAAGCAACTGCAACGTACAACGACGTCTTTAACTGGACAATGCGCGTCTAACAACGCTATGCTTTTTTCTTAGGACTGTTTGCCGATAGGCAACTGTAACGTTGCATTAACAAATTATTGCCAATTTCAAAAAATCTACACCAGCTGTATATATCGAAAAATACAAGCAGCCGTCATATTTCTGGAGGTGTTCAAGAATTGTATAATGGTAAAGGACGGAGTCGAAAAGCAGAATACTGTATGTTTATATGTATTTGCTCACCAATTCTGCAATACAAAACTCTCTCATGCCAAAAAGACAATATATAGTACATGTTTGCGACCTGAGAACAATTATGTAGCCAAATTTTGAGATTCGGCGGCCCGGCCATCTTGGATTTCCTGAAAATACGAAATGATCTATTTACAATATAAATTTATCTAAATTTCGTATTGTGTAAAAATACACACAACTAGCAGTTTTAAATACATAATACATAGTGGCGGATATATGAAATAATATTAATAGTTGGTGGCCATCTTGGATTTATGCAAATATCTCAAATTGCTCAAGGATGCCAGCGTGGCATCACTCGGATTCTAAATGTGGATGGTCTGGTTATGTAAAATCGCCAATAAAAAAACCCTATTATAAACAAGGTTCAGCCCAAATACTCATTGATTGTACTTTAACGACATCACTGCAAGACATCGATTGTACTTTAACGACATCACTACAAGACATCGATTGTACTTTAACGACATCACTACAAGACATTGATTGTACTTTAACGACATCACTACAAGACATTGATTGTACTTTAACGACATCACTACAAGACATTGATTGTACTTTAACGACATCACTACAAGACATTGATTGTACTTTAACGACATCACTACAAGACATCGATTGTACTTTAACGACATCACTACACGACATCGATTGTACTTTGACGACATCACTACACGACATCGATTGTACTTTAACGACATCACTACAAGACATCGATTGTACTTTAACGACATCACTACAAGACATCGATTGTACTTTGACGACATCACTACAAGACATCGATTGTACTTTGACGACACCACTACAAGACATCGATTGTACTTTGACGACACCACTACAAGACATCGATTGTACTTTGACGACACCACTACAAGACATCGATTGTACTTTGACGACACCACTACAAGACATCGATTGTACTTTGACGACACCACTACAAGACATCGATTGTACTTTGACGACACCACTACAAGACATCGATTGTACTTTGACGACATCACTACAAGACATCGATTGTACTTTGACGACATCACTACAAGACATCGATTGTACTTTGACGACACCACTACAAGACATCGATTGTACTTTGACGACACCACTACAAGACATCGATTGTACTTTGACGACACCACTACAAGACATCGATTGTACTTTGACGACATCACTACAAGACATCGATTGTACTTTGACGACACCACTACAAGACATCGATTGTACTTTGACGACACCACTACAAGACATCGATTGTACTTTGACGACACCACTACAAGACATCGATTGTACTTTGACGACACCACTACAAGACATCGATTGTACTTTGACGACACCACTACAAGACATCGATTGTACTTTGACGACACCACTACAAGACATCGATTGTACTTTGACGACACCACTACAAGACATCGATTGTACTTTGACGACACCACTACAAGACATCGATTGTACTTTGACGACACCACTACAAGACATCGATTGTACTTTGACGACACCACTACAAGACATCGATTGTACTTTGACGACACCACTACAAGACATCGATTGTACTTTGACGACATCACTACAAGACATCGATTGTACTTTGACGACATCACTACAAGACATCGATTGTACTTTCACGACACCACTACAAGACATCGATTGTACTTTGACGACATCGCTACAAGACATTGATTGTACTTTAACGACACCGCTACAAGACATTGATTGTACTTTGTCGACACCGCTACAAGACATTGATTGTACTTTAACGACATCACTACAAGACATTGATTGTACTTTAACGACACCGCTACAAGACATTGATTGTACTTTGACGACATCACTACAAGACATTGATTGTACTTTAACGACACCACTACAAGACATTGATTGTACTTTAATGACATCACTACAAGACATTGATTGTACTTTGACGACACCACTACAAGACATTGATTGTACTTTAACGACATCACTACAAGACATTGATTGTACTTTGACGACACCACTACAAGACATTGATTGTACTTTGACGACATCACTACAAGACATTGATTGTACTTTAACGACACCGCTACAAGACATTGATTGTACTTTGTCGACACCGCTACAAGACATTGATTGTACTTTAACGACATCACTACAAGACATTGATTGTACTTTAACGACACCGCTACAAGACATTGATTGTACTTTGACGACATCACTACAAGACATTGATTGTACTTTGACGACACCACTACAAGACATTGATTGTACTTTAACGACATCACTACAAGACATTGATTGTACTTTGATATTTCATATAAGGGTCTTTCCTTTGTCCAATAGGAAACACGCTTTATTAAAATAATTTAAAAACTAAAGCAGTAATTTAAGCATCTCTCTGTTGTATATATAGAGAATTAGCAGATTCAGTTTTGTTTCTTCGTGAGTCAAGGAAGCTTCCCACCAAATTGTATTAGAAAAGGTCTCATGGATGTGAGGAAATTGCAGTTTTAAAATTTATTTCTTTATACAGCTATATGAGTAAACTTTAACGTTCCTCGGCGGACCTGGCGTTGACTTCACAAATTGGATAAACCATCACTTGATCTTTAAATAAATGTAGACTATTTGGTTATTTCATTTCCGGAAGTAGAGAATCTTCCCTTTTTGAACTCCACTTCAAATTGGCTTGGAATTGGTTACATGGTTTTGGAAAGGAAGTCGAAGAAATAACAATTTAAATGCATGTATAACTATTGAAAAACTTGACTTCCTCCCTGGGATCCAACGGAAGACCTAAAAATATTAATAGCATTCATTAATTGTTTTAATTTTCTTCTTTTGGGCCCTATCTCTCAGGCACCTGGGCAGCCAGAATGATCAAATTCATAAATTAGTTCCTTTTTTATGTGACGAGAAAGCTTGGATAGAACTGGTCATGTATTTTGAGAATATTGTTTTTAAAATTGGCTAAAATTTCCTCTGTTGGTCCCTGGGTTAGTCAGAACGACTAAATTCACAAATGTTTTCTCCATATGCCAAGGAAGCTTCAAACACAATTTGCTTGGAATTAGTCACGTAGTTTCGGAGAAGTTGAAAAAGTTAATGATCAATGAACGTTCAACAACTCAGCACAAAAATACAAATCGGCTATTGGGGAGATCGGTAAAATGCAGACCCGAACAAACGGGCCGGAACGGAATCAGATATCTAATGTAGCTGAGGAATTAGATTTCTACACGTTTTGTCGGTTTAACGGCATGATATTTAAAAATTATAGTTTTAAAAGGATCCCAGCATTAGCAAGGTTACTTCAATCCTCACACCCATAGTCTTATTTTGTTTTTCTGTTCGAGATTATCTAAGGACAATCGTGTAACTTACTGATTTAAAACAAACTGAATTTAATATGCTACTTTACGCATTGGCGTGTCAGGGGTGTCACAGGGGTCCCGTAGAGGATGCTGGCGGTGAGCACATCCACCGAAATTCAAAACCAGTGTTTAGCAGGCCCGTAGGAACGATATCTGAAGTGTGTGTGTGCGTGCGGGGAAAGGGGGGCACAATCTCTAGTGGGGGGGGGGGGGGGGGAGCCAGATTTTAATGTTTCTTCATATAGAGTAGTACCAGAAAGTCCTATACATTTTCCTCCCACTTTCATCTAATATTGTTACTTCTTGTTTCTTGGTTTGCATTCAACTTCCCATTAGCCCAAATAATATTACATAATTGATAAAATTCACAATTTGTTTCACACAAAATGTTCAAAACAGAACACTAGCAAACCAACAATAAATTGCTCTGAAAAATGTCTCTGGGCATACATGTATATTTGAACATTTTGCGGGGCAGTATGTTCCAGCTCCCTACAGATCTCTTCCTTTCGAGTCGGAACATTGGCTCATTTGCTTTCGGCAAACTCAAAGTTGCCCCTTTTATAATTTGTTGACCCCTCATACAAAATCTGTTTCGTATTCCCACAGAGATTAAAACGAGAAGGAAATGACGTAATAGGTATATGTGAGGAAACAGTAACCTTGCTTAATTTGGAATCGTTTTAAAACTCAGTATTAAACCATTAATCCTTTAAAGGACATTCCTGAGTTTGCTGCATTGTAAAATGTTTCCGACTAATAAAATATTTCTACGATTACACTTACATATTAAACATGTTTTCTTGTTTAGGATATCAGTGTTTGTATATTCAATGTGTTTCTGGTTGTCTTAATATTTGTAAGAAGCCCAAACTGGATTTTGTCTTCAAATAATTTCTTACGTACAAAAAAAAAAATACTTTAGGAAATAAAACGAAATTTACGCTAGTAGAAATATTAGAACGATCAGAAACATGTTTAATATACAGTCACTAATATGTTATGCAGAAAAATATATTTGATATGTAATTACAATCGTTAAAAAGTCTCTGTTAGTCGATAACATCTTTAAAATTGCAACAAACTCAGGAATGTCTCTTTAAAATGACAAAACGTGTAGAAATCTAATTCCTGAGCTACATTCCGCGTGTTACTAAAAGCCGGCTATTGGGCGTCAAACAAAGGTAAGTAAATGAAAGGTGCAATATAATTACAATTAGCCCCACTGGTTAATTACTATTACCTGTGAATCTAACAGCACCCCGTTGGAGCTCATGTCCAGTTGACGTTTCATTCGACCAATCAAGACCTTACTTGCAAAATCATGTCAGTGATTTGAAAAGAATTTGAAAACATTCGACATTATGCCGAGGGTATACGAAATGATTTGGGTAAATTACGAAGTATGCCGGAAACTAATTTCACTATAAAATTTTATATAAAATTCGTTTCAAGACGAAAACAAACCCGTGATGCTATAGCCATAAAATCTGTTTACACTAGTATACAATCCAGAGTTTATTGCTGCACTTTTCACCCTGTTTTTTAATGTTGAAATAGACCAACAAGTTCGCCTATTGCATAAATAGTCTCGCCCGGTATTTTTAGAATTTGTATGCTCCCGAATAACGCTATAAAAGGCGAAGTGTAATTGGTCGATATTTAAATTGTTATTTATAGATGAAATGTCACCTGGACATGGGAGTCCACGCAATGTTGTTAGATCTACTGGTAGACCAGTAGGACCGGCCTCGGTAGCGTCGTGGCAGGCCATCGGTCTACAGGCTGGTAGGTACTGGGTTCGGATCCCAGTCGAGGCATGGGATTTTTAATCCAGATACCGACTCCAAACCCTGAGTGAGTGCTCCGCAAGGCTCAGTGGGTAGGTGTAAACCACTTGCACCGACCAGTGATCCATAACTGGTTCAACAAAGGCCATGGTTTGTGCTATCCTGCCTGTGGGAAGCGCAAATAAAAGATCCCTTACTGCTAATCGGAAGAGTAGCCCATGTAGTGGCACAGCGGGTTTCCTCTCAAAATCTGTGTGGTCCTTAACCATATGTCTGACGCCATATAATCGTAAATAAAATGTGTTGAGTGCGTCGTTCAATAAACATTTCTTTCTTTCTTTGGTAGACCAGTAGAGATAATTTAATCAGATTGTGAAAGATGTTAGTAAAATGCGGACCGGAACGGAACTGACGGGTTTCTTCCTGTAATGTGTGTATTAATGATTAATATGTGAAATATTTGTTATCAGCGAACTTGAAAATGATCAATCGTATGGTATTTGACGTCAAACATAGGGATATTGTATTAACGCTGAAATCTTTGCCCACCCGGTGGTCGGCAGCAATTCTGTTTTCGCTGTACACTTAGTTATCTCTGACGGCAGAGAACGATTATAACCGTCCAAATGTCCGTCTACCTCTCGAACGGCAGAATACTCGGGCTCGGGCTCGGCGGAAGCAAATAGACATTGGGGGAGAGGGAGCTGGCTGAGATCGAGGGCGCAAAACAAAGTTTCTAGGGGTTTTCGGGAGTATGCTCTCCCGTAAAATTTAGAAAGCTACATGTCCTGAAATGCAATTTCCTGCATTTTTACAAGTAAAATCTGTCTTAATATTTACCACCAGTAATATTTTGTATTCAGAATTATTGAGGGAGCTAGAGATCCCCCAGCCCCTCTTCCTCCGTCGTGCCTGTGGCTAGCGTTTCACCAACATATGAATAGAATTAATGAAAGAAGTTGTAGAAATTGCTGGTTAAAGGCATTCAGTCACAGATGGTTGACCTAATTAATGACCCGACAAAGTATTATACACATTTGATTTGTCCCTAAAAGTACTTTATGTGACCATCTACATAACCAACATATCCCACTTATTACTGATATGAAAAATAATTGAATTATGTCGACGGTCCATAATTCAGGAAAACATAACGGCTATTTGGAGCGCAGACGTATGACGTATTATTTTTGGAGTCACGTGACGGGCATCCCCCGAATAACTGCAGTGTCGAAACGATTTGCAAGTTTATGCAACGAATACGCTTGACCGTCCTATGTGAAGTAGGATAAATCAAAGCATAAACGATGCAAATAAGTAATTAAATATAATTAAAAAACATGTTCTGAATGACAATAAACTTAGTAACAGAAACATTTTAAACGGCAACAATCCCGACTAGTTAGGCCTATACCTGCATGTATAGGTAAATTTAAATATACCTTCATTTTTGACCTTGTCAAATTCATTGTTATGCGAATTATGCCATAACCCCATGGGTAATTACAACTGACTTAGGATAGGCATTGTTACATTTTTGAAGAATACTGTGAATTAGATGGTGTTTATATACGAAGTGGCTATATATATATACGACCGCGTATATACCCTGTGCTTACGGGGGCTGGCTATATACCCAGCAAAAATGTGTATAGGCAGTAAGTAAGTATTTGCTTGATCTAGATTACCTAACCATCTGGAACAGGAGGAATACATGCGTGGTCTGAACAGGGAAGGAGTGGGAATTGAATATGAATCTAGCGGATTCAAAATAGTATAATAAGTAAATAAAGAAATATTATAAATTATCAGCTGCTGAGAGATTATCTGAAATAAAAAAGAAATATACACTAACCATGGACAGTACACACACTAACAGCATGGCTCGAATTTAATTTTTCACCGATTGCAATTTTGAGAATGCTTACGTCAATGTTTAAAAAGTGAATTTTGCCGCAAATAAATATGACTAAAGATTATTTTGCTTATGTAGTCATATTTTAAATGCGCAAAATTGCAGGGACTATAAAACTCAAGTAACTTTTGTTTTCTACCAGTAACGTTAATTACCACTCCCGAGTCCACCTCTAAATTTATGTAATGTTTCTTAATAACCACCCCTACCCACGCCACCGCGACGTGATTTCACCAACATTATAATTATTATTTTAAAAAAAATTATTATTACTTTTTGTTGTCGTTTTTGTTTTGGCTATAAAAATGCAAGAGTAACGTGCGTAAACATACACAAATGACAGGATAAACTTGCACCTGCGCGTAGAGCTGGATTCAACTGGGGTAAGTTATAATTAAGTGAACTTTTAGATACTACAGTACACTGGTTCTACGCTAAACAATAAACCGAATGAAAATCGGTGAAAATAATTTGCAAACGTTTAGCAAAAAAACAACCCCCCAACCCTCCCCCCCCCCCCCCCCCCCCCCCCCCCCCCCCCCCCCCAAAAAAAAAAAAAAACGACTGACTGGTCGTAGGCTACATTGACGACGCTGGGAAATATGTTATCTGTTTTATTTCAAGATTTATCAGATGTATCAATAGTTAACATAGAACACAAGATATGCAATCAAAATAGCTCAAATGTTTTGAGAAACGTCAGTTCACAAGACTAGATCATCTTTTAATAAATATAGCAGTAGTAGGGGGGCCTATTGAGATCCATGACCTACTTTCTCGTGACCTTGACCTGCTTTCTAGTGACCTAGCCACTGCTGGTGACCTACTGGCCCGGCCTCGTCTAAATGACCCGACCCCGTCCTACTGACCCGGCCCCATCTTACCGGCCCCGTCCTACTGACCCGGCCCTGACCTACTAACCCGGCCCTGACCTACTTAGGCCAGCCACAAGAGTATAAAAAAAGGTATTTTTCTGGAATTTTTCATTCGCTCGCCGAAAAAGATCAGATCTACGTACGTTTGATATGGCCTATTCCACAAGTGATGAAGCGAGATGTCGTCTACAACTTGGAACTAACGTCTAAGTGGTGGCCAAGTTAGGGAAAGGGGACATAAGGAAATTTGACAGTGATAAGGGGGAAACTTTCCCCACCAAGCGAGGTATTGACCTTAGTCTTAAGCAGTGGATCGAACTGTGCACCTGTAAAAGCCAAACGGACGAAACGATAACAGCATTAAACCAGGGGAAAGACGACAAATTGTTCCTTCATCTTGATGCCAATGTTTATGTCAGTGTGGACAAGAACATCCCTGGTGTGGACGTATGACAGTGGTGGTGTGAAGAAACTAAATCCGTGAAGCCATCGAGGAAAGGAATATTCCTTTCTCTATCACAATGGGAGAAACTGAAAGGCTGTTTCACAGTCATGTGTGACTTTGTACCAGAGCTGAACTCGATTGTGCCCTGCGCCATGCAAGACGACCATCAAAACCAGATGAAATTTCTTTAGTGTAACTTCTGCAACCTTAACGAGTGTCATCAGTGGTAACAGACATTGTTGGCTATAAAAAGTGGTTTGTGGTATAAACGTCATTTGTTTTACGACTGTCCTAGAGAGCAGACGTGTTTTATGATTCTACAATTTTTGTGTCTTGTTGCACTCTATCTGGAACAAAGAACATGGCATCGAATATTCGAACAGTGTTAGTAGTAGCAGCAGTAGCGACGAGGACGACGTCTTGGTCTGCAAATGTTCAGAAAGAAATACAATCAAATGTAAAAGAGTGACTACCAAACAAGATGAGAAGAAGAGTACTCATTGTGTGGATCAAACGGACGCTACACGCGAAATTGGGGATAGAATTGAAGATGGCGAACTTGCGGATGAACCCACAGATCAGACGGATGCTGGTCGCGAAACAGATCCTGACTATGAGGATGACTGCTATTCAAGACGTTACTTGTTCTGTCATCGTCCCGAAATGAGACATTTCTATGCCCGGATACTGACGTATGCTCGGTGGCCCATACAATTACGTCAAAAACCAAAA
Organism: Gigantopelta aegis; assembly: GCF_016097555.1. NCBI lineage: Eukaryota > Metazoa > Mollusca > Gastropoda > Neomphalida > Peltospiridae > Gigantopelta > Gigantopelta aegis. The sequence goes on from NC_054707.1 coordinate 26,219,514, forward strand.
GAACTTGCCAAGACCGGTTTCTACTACACGGGAGACCACGATGCCATCACCTGTTACTGTTGCGGACTTCGCGTCTACCGATGGAAGAAGACAGACGACCCAGTGATGGAACATTACAGACTCTCTCCAAGATGTCCCTTTGTGAACATGTTCAGACATTAAATGTTTCAGACACTTGTGTGCTATGTTTTCATGTTGTATGTTGTGAATAAAACCTTGAATAACAGGTTTTGCTTTCTTATTTATGTCCTGCGTCCATGAGTGCATCCCTGGACGTGTCCCTGTGGTTTTGAGTCGTGACACTGGTAGAGGGTAATATTTTTGTCACGATGTTTCTTGGTACGATGGCACGATGATATTTGTGCTTAGGAGGAGGGGCACTGGCCATACGTATCACACACATTAAAACACTCCTGTACCATACCTTTATGTGCCAAAAGGTATATAAGTAAAAGGGTAATGATGTTCGTCATTTGAGGTAGAACCTTCAGAGGAGCAACATGTCAGATCAGTACAAGTTATAAGTAGGACGTGGATAAGTGGACCCGCTTTTACAAGTTGCAAGCAGAAGGCAAACTTCAGTCTCACTATGAAATTCTGAGAGGTGGGAAAAGTCAGCTCAGTGTGGATCGATGCCTAGAACTCTACGACCCCACGTGGAAAAAAGAAAAAGAGGACAAGCCCCCGCCACCCAAAGTCGTCATGGTCTCCCCCACACAACAAGTGGTAGAGCAAGCCAAGGCCGATCTGAAACGGAAACAACAACAACAACCTCAAAGTGGTACAGGTCGGAAAGACCATAAACGGCAGAAGCATTTCTAAATAGACTATAAAAGGAACCACATGGGACAGACAACGTCACTTCACTTAGAGTCGTCATGCAGAACACATGTTCAGAATGTGGTTTCACATTCTCGAGAAGAGACGCCATGTTAAGACATTTTCAACAAAAACATGCTAAAGGTCTACCACCACCACCACATCAGCCGCCACAACAACTACCACCACCACAGCAGCCACCACCACCACCACCACCACAACAGCAGCAGCCACCACCACCACAACAGCAGCCACCACCACCACCACCACCACCACAGCAGCCGCCACTACCACCACCACCGCAGCAGCCACCACCACCACAGCAGCAGCCACTACCACCACCACCACCACCACAGCAGCAGCCACCACCACCACCACCACCACCACCACCACAGCAGCAGCCACCACCACCACCACCACCACCACCGCAGCAGAAGCAGCCATAACCACCACCACCACCACAGCAGCAGCAGCAGCAGCCCCTAAGATTGTTACATCCGTTCACCATGATCGTGTCGGGACCCACGTCGTGTGGAAAGACATTTTTGTTGTACAAACTGCCAAGGGATAGTAAGATCTTCCCATCGCCTCAAAGTATCATTTGGCTCTACAAACGATGGCAACCCCTCTATGATACGATCAAAATGGTTGCTCGAGTGAAATTTGTTCAAGGCATACCCGGAAATTTGGAAAAGGATCGTTATTTGGATCCCAGAGTCAGAAATCTCATCGTGTTGGACGACCTAATGTCTACAGCTGGAAAAGACCCTCGCATCACCGACCTGTTCACGGAAGCAAGTCACCACAGTAACCTCTCTGTGATTGCCAGCAACCAGAACCTCTATAACAGCAAGGACCCGACACAAAGACGAAACTGTCATTACTTGGCACTGTTCAACAACCCCATCGACAAGCAACAAGTCCTAACCTTGGCACAGCAGATGTATCCTGGAAATACTCGTTATTTGATGCAACGGTTTGAGGAAGCTACCTATAGACCCAACGGACATCTTTTGGTGGACTTGAAACCGACCACGCCCGAACATTGGCGTTTTCGGCCTTATGGTTTAGAGACGGGACCATCCGAATGGTATAAATGCACGAACGCACCGGCGAATGTCTCAGAAGACGTGCAACCACCGTCGGAGAAAGAGCTCTACGTGCAAATCATGCAAAGGAACGCATTCAAAAGAAAACTACCAGGCATACCCTCCTACGAAAGTGACGACGACAAAGAAGAAGATGACGTAGAGCCCTATCTGAAAAAAGTCAAGAGGATGCAGTCTTGCGACACGTGTGGTCTGGTCTTTAAAGACGGGAGTGACTTGCAGCGACATCTGCGATTTAAAACGTGCGAGGAGGGAAATGAAGAAGAAGAAGAGCTGTCGCCCGATCTGGAAAACGAAGGCGTACGTCTGATGATCGAGCGTGAATTCGACATCAATCATGACTATCTCCAAAGCAAGAGGAAAGCTACGAAGATGCCATCGAAAGAAACATGAAGACTTTACAATGGAAGTTATTTAAAGACACGTATTCTCGCTTCCTGACGTATATGCAGTACTTTGACAAAGGTCCCAACACCAGGAAAATTCTACAGTCTGTGAATCCAGACAGAGATATGAGACCACAGATTCGTTCTAAATTAAATCAGTATCGTTCCTGGATCAGCGAATATTTGGACGAAGTGGATGACGACGATACCGATGATGATGATACTGATGATGAGGACGAAGATGAAGAGAAATAAACACTAATATTATTTACATGTCGCTTTTAAGGCCTCTCGGTGTAACCCAATGTGTGTTCATTGCATGTGTAGTCGTCTCTAGAGAGACCAGCGTTTGTACTTTAGAAAAAAATAGAAAAGAAAAACCAAACCATTGCGTTTGTTTTTGTGTGTTTTTTACTCTATGACTAGATTTGTGATTGGATATTTCTACCGCTACTTTATAGTAGCAAGAGCTGTGTGTACAAGACAGAACATACCACGACCTTTGATATACCAGACATAATACACTGGTTGTCTATAAAGGCTTGTACTCTAGGGAAATACTTGTGTTTAACATGCAGTTAAAAGATCATAGGTTAGGTTGGAGCGTTGAATTGCAGTCACGCGTTCTTTCTTCAAAGAATGGGCTGGGGTGTTTCTCACACACACACACACACACACACACACACACATTCCTTTCTTCCCTTAACAAACATTCCTTTCTGCTCCTTAACACATATGCCTTTCTTCTTAACAAGCATTCCTTTCTTCGAGACAAACATGTCTTTCTTTCCCTATGACTAAAAGAAGAGAAAATATTTGTGTTCAATTAATCTTTATTTTACAAGGAAGGAAATGTTTTATTTACTCAATATATTTTATTTTACGGTTATACGGACATATGGTTAAGGACCAAACATATATTGAAGGAGGAAACCAGCTGTCGCCACTTCATGGGCTACTCTTTTTGAATAACAGCAATGGATCCTACACCATCCCACAGACAGGATAGTACATACCACGGCCGTTGTGGAGCACTGGCTGGATATAGCCCAATGGGCCCACCGACGGGGATCGATTCCAGACCGACCGCACATCAAGGGAACACTGAGTTACGTCCCGTCCCCACAGGGCTATTAGAGGCTGCTTGAAAAAAAAATCGTAACATAATAATAAATAAAAAATAAATAAATAAAAACAAATAAATAAACTTTCAATAACTAACTCATAATAATAAAACTCTTAGGAAAAGGAACTCAATACCCTCAAAAATTTATTTTAAAAACAAGAAAAAAAAGACAGGAGTGTTTGAATGAATGTGTGTCATAGGTATGACCAGTGTCCCTCTGCTCAAAACGATGGACGTATGGATGTAGGCACTGTGTTTTGTTTTCACTACAAAATATATTGACTAAAAATAAAATCACAATACACCTCTAAAGGCATACTAGTTTTAAATCTTCTCTGTATACATGGTACAGTTTTAAAGCGTAAATGTCCTTATATATGAGTGTGAATATATATGTACCCTAAAATCTAATATAAATTAATTAAACTGCTGTTTAAACAGGAAATGTTAAATTTCAAAACAACTTACCTATACAGACCCCCGCCCTACAGTTGATATATAGGCTGATTGTACAAAGGTGAAAGGAGGCTGCTTAAAAAAATTCGTAACATAATAAATAAATAAATAAATAAATAAATAAATAAGCAAACAAATAAATAAATAAAAACAAATAAATAAACTATAAATTATTTTTAAAATTTTAAATAATAGAAATTTTTTAATTTACCCACTTCAAATACGAACGGCGTACCTTTCGCGTTGGAGTCGAACTCGCTCTCCGTTTGCCTACTTCACGCATGTAAAGAAAGCCTGTCATTTAAACCACATATACATTTATGCGAGCGGCGAAGTGCGTTCTTTGGGTATGTTAAAATAGTTCATAAAATGAGCTAGCGCGGGAGACATAGTGGGACGAGAATTCTATTTTACACCTATTTAAATCATTTAAATTTTCACGTCTTTAAGAATGTAACTTCTAGTTCCGAAGAGTATTGCCACCGACAATAAAATAGGATACCACCGCTTCCCGGATGTAAGCAGTTATAACCATTCAACATTCAGTGCGCTAAAATTAAACACACTACCTCGTGTCGGGCTGAAGTCCTTAGAAGTGGGGGTTTTTAACGACACTACTAGAACACCTTGATTTATTAATCATCGGCTATTGGATGTCAAACATACTTTTGACAGTTTTAGAGAGGAAACCCGCCACACTTTCCCATTAGTAGCAAGGAGTCCTACACTTCCCAAAGACAGGATAGCACGGGCGTTGCTAAGTACGACGGATCGGGGCCGGGCTAAATAGGTTAGGACTAGACTAAGTAGGTCGGGACCGGTCTAAGTAGGTTGGGGGCTGTCCTAAGTATGTCGGGGCCAGTATGACAGGACCGGTATAAGTAGGACGGGGCCGGGTCACGTGACTAGACCGTGACGTCATCAAGGTCACAAGAAAGTAGGTCAAGGTCACGAGAAAGTAGGTCATGGATCTCAATAGGTCCCCCTACTACTTATAGCTAGGTTTTTCAATAATGGTGCATTGAATAATGACAGCATACCTTTTATTTTAAAAATGCTAGGATTAATTCTATAGTATTGTTTTATATATTTTCTTCTAATGTTTTCAATATTATTTTTACAATTGAATAAATATTGGTATTCATCTCCAATATCAGTATTACAAAGTTTGCATATTCTATTTTCTCTAGGAACGTTAAACTATCTACCAGTTTTGATTGGTAATCTTAAATTTGATGTACGCAATTTAGTTATCCAGCATCTATTTTCGTACGATAATCTCGACAAATAGGTTTCGAAGTAAAATTCTGTTTTAAATAATATATAATATTGACCCCTAGAAGAGTTTGTAATGTCCGAAAACCACTGTTCTATAAATTGATCGCAGAGTTTTTGTTTTAATTCTCGTTTATAGGATTTGAAATCATTATTTTGATAGGTATAGATGTACCCCATACCCGTGTTATCGAAAATACTATTTATGAATTTCAACCACTTACATTGATTTGTTTCATCACTGTTTAAAAGAAAATATTAATTTAAATAAAATACTACTAAGTTTGTTTTCGTCATTACTCCAAAATGACACCATTCGTATCTTTATTTATATTTCGAACCGAGCACCGAACAGAAAACGTCATTGTGCCATCATTGTTACGGATTAGCATAATTAATAACTATGATTCGGTAACAGTACTAACGGTTTAGCTATTTTAGCAAATCGGCACGGTCAGTGACTTAAAGATAGCGTCATTTTCAGTGTTATTATTATTATTATTATTATTATTATATTATTATTATTATTTTATTACATAAATGTATTTCATATAGCAGGCCTTTTAATCGGAATCAAATTGCTAGGACGTTACCAACTATACTCCAAGTAACAGTAACGTCATTGTGCCATTATTGTTACGGATTAGCATAATTAATAACTATGATTCGGTAACAGTACTAACGGTTTAGCTATTTTAGTTTGAGCATTTTCAGATCGGCAGGCCTTTTAATCGGAATCAAATTGCTAGGACGTTAACTCCAAGTATAACGGTGCCATTATTGTTAATTAGCATAATTAATAACTATGATTCGGTAACAGTACTAACGGTTTAGCTATTTTAGCAGATAGGCACGGTCAGTGACTTAAAGATGGCGTAATTTTCAGAAGTGTTATAATACTATTATTATTATTATTATATTATTATTATTATTATTTTATTACATATTAACCACGAATTGTATTTCATATAGCAGGCCTTTTAATCGGAATCAAATTGCTAGGATGTTACCTACTATACTCGAAGTAACAGTAACGTGTAGTTGAGAAACCTCTCTATAATATTTTATATATACCGGTGGGGACACAAGCATTTTTTTTTTACATTCAGAATGTAACTGCAAATTAGATGTAAATTAATAAGATCAATGAGTTAATTTTATTAACGTACCAAGCTTAGTAAACAAATAAACGGCTTCATTTTCTAGTAACATTATCTTGTGTATTAAGCAAAATCGATTGCGCCACAGTGTTTTGCTGTCAGTGCAAGCGGGTGAAAATACATTTTCCGGGGAGCACACACACACACACACACACACACACACACACACACACACACACACACACCACACACACACACACACACACACACACACACACACACACCACTCACACACATACACCACTCACACACACACACCACACACACACCACACACACACACCACACACACACATTCACACAACCCCGTAAACGTCGCTCGCCTCAGTGAAGACGGTAGCTCCGAAGAAAAAAACTAAAAAATTAAAACACAAAAATAGTAATTATATGTTATTTCCAAAACACTTTTACGTTTCTTCTTACGTCAAAGCAAACTGAAATTATTAACAAAAAACATTTTATAGGAGGATGGGACGGATTATAGGATCGGTGTTTCCATGACTACACAGTGCAACGTCCAATGAATATTTCGACATGACCTGATTACAGAATCCACGCAGATAGGATACATGTTATATATTAACACTTTAAAGAATGAAACCTCTATTAAAGTCCTCACAAAAAAAAAATGTCTACACAGCATCAATCAAGGGTTCTCGCCAAGCTCTAGGCCACGTCAGTACCGTCACATTGTGATCGCGGAGTCCTGGGAGCAGTATAGCATTTCCCACTACTTCCGCTTTTTGTGTTGTAACTACCGGTTTGGTGTTTGGTTAATACTAGGCAGGTGGAATTAATGAACACCAACTCTGGAAATACTTGGTGTTGTGAAAGGTTAGCGGTCTAAACACAACGAGACAGGTTTGTGATGTGTGGTACAGAGGGTTACGTTTTGTAAATAATCTATGATTATATGGTATAATATATATATATATATATATATATATATATATATATATATATATATATATATATATATATATATATATATATATATATACTAGTCAAACCCGACATACATACAATATATGGATTTTCATACATTTATATATAATTGCCAGTGCCAGGTTTGCCCCAACCTCGTGTGATATGTAGGCCTAACATATGTCATCTGTTAACTGAACATTCATTTTCAAGACTGTCTCGGTGGCCGAATGGTTACAGTTGTGGTACCTATGGTTCGAAACCCAATAACACGAAATTGCTGCCTACCATCGGGTTGGCAAAGAGTCCCGCTCTAATACAACAATATCCCTATGTTTTGCGCTAAATACCATTACATTGATCATTTTCGAGTTCGCTAATAACAAATATTTTACATATTAACCACTAATAACACACTACAGAAAGGCAGCAATTCCGTGTTTTCGCTATAGAGTTATCTCTGGCCGAGAGAGCGATCATAACCGTCCAAATATGCGCCTAGCTCTCGAACGGCAGAGTACTCGACTCTACTCAGTAAAAATGCCAAAACTCCGTATGAAAAAGAAGCAAAACGCCGTACCAAACATGGGTAAGCAAAACGCCGTACCAAACATGGGTAAGCAAAACGCCGTACCAAACATGGGTAAAAGTGCACTCCCGCAGTGACCGAGTAACCCAATAGTGGAAATGGTTGGTAGTCATGGGGAAGGTATTATTTGACATCCTCCACACGTGGTGCAATGAAAATAGGCATTACCAATCATTCTGAGCTTTCTACGAGCATGGATTTACAAGTGTATCCTTGGTTTTCAGACACTCTCATCTTAATTGAAGTACAAAGGAAAATATGCATTTTTCATTTTACAGATATGCTGCTTCCAATGTTGCGAAATCAAGTGGGCCACAACTGTATTCAAGGATTGGTAGACAAACACAAATAAAATAGCAATGGATACCTCTCGGAATTTAACCTCCGTCGACTTTGAAATAAAACACATAATCATACATTTTGTTTTAGATGCACTAAATTATACAATATCAATATTTTTATGTGAAGTTAAAACAAAACAAAACAAAACAAACAAACAAAACACGCACCCACCACACCCACCCACCCACACACACACGCACGCACGCACGCACCCCCCACACCCACCCACCCACCCCCCCCCCCCCACCCCCCCACCCCACACACACACACGACTACTCTTATTAACGCTTAGACGGATATTCTGAGAATAAACCTCTTTAGTATGAGTTACGCTTGGTGATGTTGGTTCAGTTCTTTAAATATTCTAAGTATTCATTGTTTAGAGTAAAATCTGGAAGTTAAAATACACCTGCACTGCTAAACCACTACTGATATGTCAAAATACCTTTCAGCAACTGACACACAATATACTTCGTAGTTAACCCTCAAACACTACATTATCATTGGGGTTCAACACCATACTTGTAACTTATATATATATCGACATACTACATGTATGTCATTATTTATCGGTGTATTTTTAAGGTAAATATGATTTATATATGTTATCAGTAGCAGGAATAGCGGCCATGTCACGGGAATTCTCCTCTGTACTGAATCACAAACCATTTCATTCATTTCAATTTACTTCCGTGCTCATATCTAATTAAGATTCAAGTACGCACATACCTCCGTTATCTGGGTCCAGGACAGTGTGTTAGTGAGAGAGAACTCGGTGTAGTGGGCTTACATCTACCCATTTAGCCGTTTAAAACTTGCTCTGGGTGGCTACCGGCCTCGGTGGCGTCGTGGTTACGCCATCGGTCTACAGGCTGGTAGGTACTGGGTTCGGATCCCAGTGGAGGTATGGGATTTTTAATCCAGATACCGACTCCAAACCCTCAGTGAGTGCTCCGCAAGGCTCAATGGGTAGGTGTAAACCACTTGCACCGACCAGTGATCCATAGCTGGTTCAACAAAGGCCATGGTTTGTGCTATCCTGCCTGTGGGAAGCGCAAAAAAAGATCCCTTGCTGCTAATCGGAAAGAGTAGCCCATGTAGTGGCGACAGCGGGTTTCTCTCAAAATCTGTGTGGTCCTTAACCATATGTCTGACGCCATATAACCGTAAATAAAATGTGTTGAGTGCGTCGTTAAATAAAACATTTTTTTGTTTGTTTTGCTCTGGCTGGGTGGAAGCCGGTACCGGGCTGCGAACCCAGTACTTACCAGCTTAATCATGGCTTAATCACAACACCACCGAGGCCAGTTACCATAACACACCCTTGCTTATCTCGGTTATATACAATCCTAACACAATTTTTCTGTGTTATTTTGGGATATATTTGAACACTCAATCGATCAAGCCCTCACCTGTGTGAGAATGTAGCCATTGTGGGTGACCTAAATCAAGTTTACGTTCTGTACAACACGCTCTGCATGAACTCGTCATGGGTAAACCTCGTCCAATGTAAAACGCGCTCGGACACGAGTGACTGCCTACAGATATCTAGCGCTATATTTAATCGATCCTATTATTTCAAAAGCATGTGAAATTAACGAAAGTGGAGTAATTCAATTTGCGGATAATATTAACGTCCATAAAGCTACATACGCCAAATAATATGTTGTGCAATAACCAAAGCATTCGTAAAGAAAGTTTTGTTGTATTGAAAAAACCCTAAATAACTTAATATTGAAAGAACCATGGCAAGATATACTATAGTTCTGTTCAATTGGTTAGACCCTAAGTTTTTTGAAAATATTACGTTTAATTCCTATTCAATCCTTGTTTTCTTTACATTTGCATGAAAACGAACCAAAACCCCGACAGGTTTTATATACTAGTACAATTCATCATCTAAAATGCACGATGTTGACTTGTTTCCATTTTACAAAAATGTCTGTATGTTTCGAATACAGATTCGTTCTCCTATGAATAACTACGGCTATTTACATTGCAAAAGCATCACTCTATAGTGTGTTTCAAACTAATGTTCTTTTCCACCTTTTTAGCGGAATATACTGTAGTATGACCTATATTTAAGAAACAATTTGGAAACATAAGTCAAGAAACAACTCAGGCGCGGATTCAAGCGGGGAGTCCAGGTGACACGCCCCCTCTATTTTGTCAAACAATATATATTACAGAATACACAAAAAAATGAAAACTTATCCCATCGACCTGTTTAAAAGCAACACCGGGTTTTGGGCCCCCGCTATTAAAAAACTTCTTGATCTGCGCCTGCTATGTCCATTAATGTCGTGTACTGATACAAACATAAATAAGTTTTGGTGTTATTGGGGATAAAGCGCTGTAAAATAACGATACGATAGGTTGATACATTATGACTGTCAGGTTGTATGTTCATGAATAATATATAATATTTAGTATTTACTAATGCACGGGCAAGTGTTCATCTGAAGGCCACGTTCCCTTTTAGTGAAGGGGGTTGGGGTGAGGACTTAATCTCGTGATGTTCATTGTGACATATTGCACAAACTCGTGGCCAGAATATTGTATACCCGCGATTGGTGGAGGCGTGACCCTCCGCCCAACCCCACACCCACCTCTGGCTTCGTATGTAGGTGTATTTTATATGGTTTTATATTTATTGTCTGTGTCTTTTAATACACCTTTATATTTGTTCAATTGATAGGTTGTTTGATAGTGACTAATAATGAATATCATGGGAATAAATTGCTTTCAGTGTTAAAGAGTTATGTTTCATGGGTAGGGAGAAGCAATTTTCGATTGACCCATATTTTACTCAAATAACAATAATGTATTGAATGTCCAGTAATATATTTTTTGAGAACTTGTATACCCTTCTATACTTGTATTTCATGTGGTTACACAATGTCACAACAACACACAACACGTGCAATCACAGATTATACTTCGAAAATAATATGTAATTGGCCATGTACTTGGTATGTACAAGCAATGTTGTCGTATTTTGAACATTCATTAATTCATTGGAACACGCTATAACGGCCTTCACGCAGCCTCGTATCCTAATCTTTTGTTATGCATGTAGCCGTAGTTATTTATAGGAGATCGAACCAGTATTCGAAACACACAGAGATTTTTGTAAAATGGAAATAAGTCAACTTCGTGTATTTTAGATGATGAATTGTATATAAAACCTGTCGGGGTTTGGGTTTATTTTCATGCAAATGTAAAGAAAACAAGGATTGAATAGGAATTAAACGTAACATTTGCAAAAAAAAACAAAACAACAACAACAACTTAGGGTCTAAACAATTGAATAGGACTATAGTAGTTAATTCAGCAGGAAAATGTTGATATTGATTGAGATAGTTTTGAATCCATAGATATTCTACAAAGTAACAAATATATACCTAATGATTTAAAAGTAAACTCAGAAAAGAATTACGAATCAGATATACATATACTGAAAAAGGCATTGCGTTCGAAAGGAATCACTTATGAAAATATACAAACCAAAGGAACTAAGTAAATAATATGGGGGGGGGGGGGGGTGAACTAGCTAAAGCTGAATTGCAGGTACGTTATTAATAGAATTGTGTTGAGAAAGTCAAAATACATGTTAGCAATATTTAAAATATATTTTAAATAAATACAATGGCCAGAGGCAATTTTCCCACTAAAGGACCCAACAACAAAAATATCGGTTGCATTGAGTAAGTTCGAGAAAGCTTGCTAAGAACGTCATACAGAGACATTAATAATAACTGCAAAGGAAATATGGGACATCATTCAGATATTATAGCACCAAGTAACACATTGAGATGAAGATGAGATTACTCACACGTTATTTAATTGTATAATGTAACCTATTTAAGTTCTGAGATCGATCCCCATCGGTGGGCTCATTGGGCTATTTCTCACTCCAGCCAGTGCACCACGACTGGTATATCAAATGCCGTGGTATGTGTTATCCTGTCTGTAGGACAGTGCATATAAAAGATCCCTTTCTGCTAATCGTAAAGAGTAGCCCATGAAGTGGCGACAGCGGGTTTCCTCTCTCAATATCTATATGGTCCTTAACCATATATATGCCGGTCGTCATACATAAATACTTGAAATGCTCATGTTAAACATATTTACAAAAAAGGTAACATGTTAAACTATAGGCCGATACCGTTAGTATTTGAAAGAAATATGTTTAAACATTTATATAATTTATTTATATCGAGTGGCCTTATATACAAACATCAGTGCACATATCGCCCTAACCACAGTGCTGTTCAACAGTTATTAGCCGGAGTATTATAGGGTGCATACTACCAAATCAAATCCCACGCAGCGTATCAATCGACATAAACGCCACGGATAGAAATACTACCACCATCCCCTTTAAAATGAATCAGAAACAATTGGGAGTCAAGCTGCTCATTTCTGAGATACCAGGTAGCGTCTGTGACTAACCTAGTTCCGCACAAAATTCGAGGTTTTTTTTTTTTACAGGTACCCCATAGATGTTTCAAGCACAAGGCTACTTGACACAGTGGTACTAGATGAAATAAAATTGCATACATTTTTGCCCAGATGAATCTACACGTATTTTTTTTACAACCAATACACTCACTTCTCTATCAAAAGTTCGGTGCACCTCGAACTTTGACCCAGCCGGAAGTTATTTGGTTTAGTACTACCTTTAAGGTTTAGTTTTAGGACCATTATTATTTTTATTTTATTTTAGTTATATTGCTGATAATCTAAACTGCGTAACGAGTCTATTAATTTTACTGAGCATCTTCATCTAATTACAGATCTTTTTATTGAAAACATCTTGAACTCAAACGTGTTAAAACGTGTGGGATAACGGATTCGTGTGTTCTAAAGAAGGATCATCTACTTCAGTGTGAGCATTGTTAGAATGGATGGATGGATGTTTAACGATACCTCTGCCCACAAAAATACATCGGCCATTGGGTGTCAAACAATGGTAAATATATAAACCAATGGATGATCAACATCAATATGCCATGTTTAAAGTCAATAACCTTGACACCAACATCAACACCAACCTTGACATGAGGTTAATCTGCATTGTCATGGCATCCTTTGTGGATTTACTAAAGCCTTAATAGATATTATTGAAGAGTCAGGGCTAATGAAAATAGTCAGTTGCTGGCATTAGGATTTTTCTCTTGTATTCCAGACAATGTATTAACATTATCATATGGCAAACATCTATAGTCCGTTTGTGTCAAAAGGATTCCGATGAACTGGCATGTAACTCCATAATGAATAACTCTAGAACTCATATAAAACATAGTAAGTTTTAAACCCATGCCAACTCGCATAACATTTTCTCTCTCTTTTCTTTGCAAACAGTCTTAGTGTAAATAAAAAAGTATTTAAAAAAACAAATTAACATCTAATTCCATATGTTCAGTCTCCCCTGCGGGTGTTGTTCCTCATCGTGGTGCAGGGGTGGCAACATTTCCATCGGATTCCTTGAGAGTGGCCAAGACGGCACATATTCGCTTTCTTTTGCTAATTTTGAAAGAAGTTCTATACACATCTGCGATAATGTTTTCAAAGATATTTTTCGTTTTGTGCAATATTCGTTTATTTACTACAGCTCTATACACTGTTGTCATGGTCTGACCAAAAAGTGGGGTTTTTTCGGTTATTCGAAAATTCTATTTTTGGTATGACATATTGATCTTTTCCAGCTGTTTACTTTCAAATCTGTGTTTTATTTTGTCTTGATGATTTTGTCCATTATTAGTTTGTTTACCACACTGGTGTTATTGTCTGACCATAGCGTTTAGTTTTAGTTTTTGAAGATTTACTGGTTTTCGTATGTAATGTTAATGTTTCATTCTGTCTTTCACAAATGTGAATCATTCCTTGATGTCGACACTATTTTTATTACTAATTTTAGAATTGTATAGTGATGTCGATCATCACATAATTTAGTTTGACACCCAGTGGCTGCTCTATGACGGAGCGAGAAGTAATGTGCGATCTATGTTGGAGCGATAACTTATTAATTTATTAGATGATATTTTGCGCTCTACCTGGTTGTAATATGCGAGGGGCCACTGTTCGCAGGGCCTCTCGACTGTAGTTGGTTTTAATATGCGAGGGGCCGCTGTTCGCAGGGCCTCTCGACTGTAGTTGATTTTAATATGCGAGGGGCCGCTGTTCGCAGGGCCTCTCGACTGTAGTTGGTTTTAATATGTGAGGGGCCGCTGTTCGCAGGGGCCCTCGACTGTAGTTGGTTTTAATATGTGAGGGGCCGCTGTTCGCAGGGGCCCTCGACTGTAGTTGGTTTTAATATGTGAGGGGCCTCTGTTCGCAGGGCCTCTCGACTGTAGTTGGTTTTAATATGCGAGGGGCCGCTGTTCGCAGGGCCTCTCGACTGTAGTTGATTTTAATATGCGAGGGGCCGCTGTTCGCAGGGCCTCTCGACTGTAGTTGCTTTTAATATGTGAGGGGCCGCTGTTCGCAGGGGCCCTCGACTGTAGTTGGTTTTAATATGTGAGGGGCCGCTGTTCGCAGGGGCCCTCGACTGTAATTGGTTTTAATATGTGAGGGGCCTCTGTTCGCAGGGCCTCTCGACTGTAGTTGGTTTTAATATGTGAGGGGCCGCTGTTCGCAGGGCCTCTCGACTATAGTTGGTTTTAATATGTGAGGGGCCGCTGTTCGCAGGGGCCCTCGACTGTAGTTGGTTTTAATATGTGAGGGGCCGCTGTTCGCAGGGCATCTTGACTGTACTTGGTTTTAATATGTGAGGGGCCGCTGTTCGCAGGGGCCCTCGACTGTAGCTGGTTTTAATATGTGAGGGGCCGCTTTTCGCGGGGCCTCTTGACTGTACTTGGTTTTAATATGTGAGGGGCCGCTGTTCGTGGGGCCTCTCGACTGTAGCTGGTTGTAATATGTGAGGGGCCGCTGTTCGCAGGGCCTCTCGACTGTAGTTGGTTTTAATATGTGAGGGGTCGCTGTTCGCAGGGCCTCTTGACTGTAGTTGGTTTTAATATGTGAGGGGCCGCTGTTCGCAGGGCCTCTCGACTGTAGTTGTTTTTAATATGTGAGGGGCCGCTGTTCGCAGGGCCTCTCGCCTGTAGCTGGTAGTAATATGTGAGGGGCCGCTGTTCGCAAGGCCTCTCGACTGTAGCTGGTTGTAATATATGAGGGGCCGCTGTTCGCAGGGCCCCTCGACTGTAGCTGGTTTTAATATGTGAGGGGCCGCTGTTCGCAGGGCCTCTTGACTGTAGCTGGTTGTAATATGTGAGGTGCCGCTGTTCGCAGGGCCTCTCGACTGTAGCTGGTTGATTGTAATATGTGAGGGTCCGCTGTTCGCAGGGCCCCTCAACTTTTGCCCTATATTTAATTATGCTAGGATTCGCTGTTCGCAGGACACACCTTGACTCTTGTTTGATACTGTTTTCATTTGATTGCTTTTGCGTGCCATTTTGCCTTTTGTGGTCGGAAGCAAATTTTAAAAATCTCGCCGTGGCCAAAATTAAGCCAAACTTGGGGGGCAGGGATAAAAATAGAAATGCAAATAGTGATCGCTGTTAGTTATTTTGTTTACGGTGGAGTCTAGGATAACTTAGTTTGACACCTAATAGCCGACGGTTCATGTTGGCTAGGTGTCGGTAAACACTCTATGCCATTCCAATCCCGTTTTGATACAGGGATGAAGGCAGCTGATGATCATAAGCGTACGAGACTTCGGGCGGTGGGGGGGGGGGGGGGGGATCAACTGTCTCCAAGTGCTGTAGCCAATCCTCAATTTGGGGCAAAATGAGCAGGCCTGAAAGCTTTTAACAATATATTTTCACCATTCTATCCACAATATTAAATGTAATCCTTGCAAAAAGAGGAGTAGTGATTTATTTGCAGCACTATATGACTGTTTGGCAGTAATGCCAATACATTTGTATAAATAAATGTTATCCAGATTCGTGCATTTTTGTTTATTTCGGGCAACATCAGCCTGCCTTCCTACAAACACGGGAGCCCGTACGCCTATACTGATGACACAGCCAGGTAAAACACGTGCAATGTGTACTGCATTATCAATCACTAGTAACAATTCTGACTACTTTGGTTGTTCCAGCATTTCGTCTTCACCCCTGTATTAAAACAAGATTTAATCCATACAATTTGATTGTAAGTTGTTGACAGACCTTTTTTTTTTTTTAGTGAAAACCATATTATGGGAGTTGGTATGTTTTAAAAGTTATTAATATATTTTCAGGTTAGTTTAATTTAAGATTAATCATTAGTTACATGCCAATCTATCAGTTCCCTTTTCTCGCAAATGGACTAATCCAGTTTTTGCTGACCGAATAATACTCGGAGTTGACGTAAAACATTCCACTCTGTTCGTGCTTCACATATTAGGTAGGTAAACGATATTAACTTATCGTAAAGGTCACAACACAAACTTTAACTCATCATCACTACAATAAAGTAAAATAACCTCTTTTTTTGCGTCCTCATTGGTTGATCCCAGTTTTTATGTCGTCCATTATAAAAATGGCGTCGCCACTGATTGATGGTAATGAGCGCGCGCAGGAAACACGATCGACAGAAGCGTTATTGAAAGTCGCATCAGTTCGGCCTGCTCCGGGGCATTATTTCATCACTGGGCAAACTAAAACGTACGGAGAGTGCCTCAGGCAGACATGGTCTTCATATATGACTTATTACCTCGGTTTGGACCTGTCTAATGTTCGTCTTCATAGAATAAAAAAATATCTTCTTTTTTTTTCTTTCAAAATTTCCACACGAGTGACGAATCAAATTCGTTTGTGGGATGTCTAACGTGTAATTGCTGGGGTTGCGCGGTGTTACCGGTATAACGGTATATGTGTTTATACTACCAAATCAAACCCCATAGACGACAATAGTAACATATGTGGCTAAAACTCCTACCTGCAACGTATCAACCGACATAAACGCCACGGATATAAATACTACCACCCCTTACACTTAAAGTGAATCAGAAAAAAATGGGGGTCAAGCTGCTCGTTTCTGAGATAACGGGTAGCGTCTATGACTACCCTAGTTTCGCACAAAATTCGAGTACTTTTTTTTACAGGTACCCCATACATGTTTCAAGCACAAGGCTACTTGACACATTGGTACTAGATGAAATAAAATTGCACTTTTTTTTTACCCAGATGAAACTATTCTTTTTTACAACCAACACACTCACATTTATAACCAATCACAGGACTTGTGGTGTTCACTTCTCTATCAAAAGTTCGGTGCACCTCGCACTTTGACCCAACCGGAAGTTATTTGGTTTAGTACTACCTATATAGAGGATTCGTCACTACTGTTTTTTAATATAGAAAATATCAACAAAGTCTACGTTAATCGGTATTTGTCGAGGCTCTGAATTGGCTTTCTTGTGGACGGTTTTGTTGTTGTAGGTATTTGATACATTAAATTATTTGTTAAAGGTTCTGAATTAAGTAAGACATTTGAGCCCAATTTAGACTGGTCGTCAAATCGTAAAGTTGGACTGAACATTACCATATGAAAGACACGTTAAATAAGTGAGTGATGTGCTAAATCGCTGTACACACATGATGCCGACCAGAGATTAATGGCAAGTACAAACACAATCTTCTTTCTGAAGTCTCGCAATGCCGTCATTTAATCAATGGATATAAAACAGGGCTTCTGGGAAAAGTTTGCAGATCTCACCTAACCGGCCGTTGAGGCGTCGTAGCTAAACCATCGGCCCTCAGACTTGGGGGGGGGGGGGGGGGGGGGGTTGCTGAGTTCACATCCCGGTACAGCCATTATAGATACTAGTATTTCAAAAAGCCATGTCATGTTTTAGTGTTTCTACCAATATAATCTACACTATCTATGTGGAATGTAACCCTTCGCAATGCCAATCGCAACAGTGAAACACGTGAAATGCACGCAGTCCAGTATAATAAACTGAACCAAAAGAAAAACTTCACATTCCTATAATACCAAAATATAAGTTATAGGTGATGTAAGGTCGTCTGTGTTTTTTAATATTGTAATGACAATGTCAAAATTAAACCATACGCCCGTTACCAATCAGAATGTTCTACTGTGTTGCATGTTCATAGCGTTTTAGTCAAAAGTAGTTATTGCACGTGCCATGGGCCAGGTGACTACAATATTTTGCACATAAATATTTTATATTCAATGCGGAGAATACTAGCAACACAGAAACACACAGCGAAAGACCATTTTAGACCTACAGTTACAATGGCACGACTGTGTAATGTTAAACGTAAGCGTGCCATTGGTATGCCACATGGTGGACACTCTATACTGGTTGTGGCAGGGGTAATGGAATGCAGCTGACGGACAGTTTACGACCTTTGGACTCGTGTTTAGCTAAATATAGTCCGTTCCATCCTCACACAAAAATATATATTTTTTTTTTATAAATAATTTCAGGTGTGTTTGACGTAAGACGAAAAGTAAAAGTATTTTGGAAATAACAAAAAGGTACTATTTTTGTGTCCTATTTAGAAAACAATCGGCTCAGAAATAAATAACTTGTAGTAAATAGCAGGAAAAAAAACAGGCGTTCTCTGTGGGACGGACTATAGAGCCACATTAGATCTGCTCTACGTTTGTTAACGCGGGGGTTCGGGAAACGTTTTGACGTTAGAGTTAAGAAACGGACTTAACTGTTCGCCACGTTAGCTAACGTCATTGAAAAGTGACTACCGGCGAACAAAAATGGCTGCCAAACTTTTTGATTTTGGCTTTTCACACAAAACTTAAAAATGCTTGAAAATATCTAATGTTATAGAAGATTAATATAACTTTATAATCGGGTGTCCATAATACAAAGGACTTGAATAAACTAGCAAAATAGTTTGTACGGGTGCATAAAATTAGAGATTGGTTAATGCAGGAGTATGATTAATGTTGTAAATGTAAATTACATCACTGTTTGTTCATGAATATATATATATAACTATTTTCCACGTGTACATTTTGTACAACTCTGTCGTATTATTGTATGTTATGATGAGTTGTAAAACTCAAGGCAAATAACGAACTCTGTCTTGAACGTGCTTCAACTGGGAATGAACATTTTAGAGGCCTGATATCTGCATGGTTTTTATTTCCGTGGACGGCGGCTGTACACATGACCAATCTTGACGGCTTACACTTTCACCAACGTCTCAGTCGGGCACCGCGACATGTGGCTCTCTCATCCACTCTTTAGACTGCCTACGTTTTGTTACATGTTTGTCTATACGTTTAGAAACTATTCCCATTTGCATTTTTTTCTTTTTGTGTTTACACAATTTGCACCTAATTATTCACAAGCAAAGTTTTTACTGTGGCCTGTTCGGCCTGTAAAAATATATTTGGAGTTAGGCCATAATATCTAGTGGGGTGGTGGTGGGGAGGGGGGAGAGTACAGTCAGTCTTTAGTGGGTGGTACAAGCTAGGTTTTAAAAATCTTTATTTATATAAAATAGGACAAAAATAATACGTACATTTTCGTCCTCCTACAGGCCTGTTCAGTATATTCTTAAAGGGACATCCCTGAGTTTGCTGCAATTGTTAAGATGTTATCGATTAACAGAGACTTTTTAACGATTGTAATTACATTAAAGCTGCAGTCCCTAGAATATTTTTATTATTTAAGCATATAGGATAGATGATTCAGTTGTGTTTGGTAGTACATAAAAGGTCCAACACATCGCTATAGTTTCGTAATGCTCGCTTATCTATCATTATCTAGGTCAACTACAAAGGCAATGGCCAACTTTGTTTTTCTTCATTTAGCGGGACGCCAGTAGAACTGGGACTTTACTTGATTTACGCAGGCGCTGAGCTTTTCACGTGATTTTGAACAAATTTAACTGTCTTGATTGAGGGTCGTCTCATATCTCCAAAACATATTTATATCCATAGATGTATGGTACAACACCTTTCTAGGGGTCGGTGGGGGATTTACCTTCACATTTTGACAGTGGCCAGCGGTTGGCATACGCGTTACATGTAAGGGGGTGTTAATAATTACGTATCGCTCTAGGGGTTGAGGAAGAGGGTACTGTGGTCAATTTACGTAACATTTTTCAAAACTATATGTTATTTGTATTCATTACTTAGACGTAAAAAGGTGTTTTGGGGAAATGCGCGGTCAGTCTAGGATCGATTCCCATCGGCGGGTATATAAAATGCCATGGTATGTGATATCCTGTCTGTGGGATGGTACATATAAACGATCCCTTGCGGGTTTCCAAGGCGCGTGTGCAGGGGTGTCAGCGGGGTTGGGGTTATAGTTTGTGTTAAGCGAAGTTTATATGGGGCCATGCTCCCCTAGAAAATATATTTAATTTTTTTTAAGCTTTGGCAGGTAAGGGTTTCGACCTCCAATACCCTCCCCCTGCACATGCACCCGATTTCTCTCTAAGATTGTATGTCAAAATTACCAAATGTTTGACATCCAGTTGATGTCATTAAACAAACAAAAAACCCAGCAACAAAACAAAAACAAAACAAAAAACAAAACAAAACAAAAAAACTAACTAACTTTACCCTTTCCAAACGAAAGAATATTTATTTGAATTTGTCGATTTTAACACACGTAAAATTAAGAAGTGAAAACGTTCATTGTCTACTTTAGTATATTTTATTTTTAAAACTATATACATGATCAATGTGTTACTAGTATACAAACTAAACTTTAAAAGTTCTACTAACACTTTATAAAATATTAATTATGAAATAGGAAGGTACGATTGTCGATAATACATTGTCAAGATCAAACCGGTTTTAACGAAAGACTCTAGTACCGTATCCTCAACCGAACGTTCTTCGTACAGCGCAAGATTTCTCATTTCATTTTTTGAGACGAACCCTACAATTTGAAATCGGCAAACACACGTGTTAACTGAAACTGACAACAGGTTGTCGTTTGTGCTTTGCCGAGCAATGGTGGCACAGGCGACGAATCGAGCGTATACTTTTGACGATCTCCGTTCATAGCGAATACACACGAGTTTTTTAAAAGTGCATTTGAGCTTGTATTTCATATTTGTACATGATGTTATAATATGGTAACTAGAGACTGTAACTTTAATATCAAATATATTTTTCTACATAAAATATTAGTGGCTGTATATATTAAACGTGTTTCTGATCGTTCTAATATTTGTACTAGGTCAAATTTCATTTTATTTCCTAAAAAAATTTTTTTTTTCGTACGTACGAAATTATTTGAAGACAAAATCCAGTTTGGGCTTCTTACAAATGTAAAGACGACCTGAAACACATTGAATAAACAGACACTGATATTCTAAACAAGAAAATATATTTAATATGTAAGTTTAATCGTAGAACTATTTTATTAGTCGGAAACATCTTACAATGCAGCAAACTCAGGAATGTCCCTTTAACTAAATTCATTCATTCCCAATTATTTTTATAAAAGATTTATATAATTCATTGCCAAATCCGGCTGTTGTGTTTGTTGCGTGTTTGTTTGTGTGTGTGTGTGTGTGCGTGTAGTTGTTTGGGAGGGTTTATGTATTGTTATTGTTTGTTTACTTTTAAATTCAAACTCACTGTTTTGCATATTGTAATATAAAAATAAGGATGGGGCGCAAGTTATCCTAGAAAACATATGATGTCTTGTTATAAACGTGCCGGTGTGTGCCAGTTAAAATACAGATTGAAATTGTTTCATGGTTTTAAGGTTCGCTTGTTTTCCCATCTCCGTTGGTTTTTCACTGATATATTCCGTTCAGCCAGCAGCACCCACTAATACTTGGTTTAATTTTCAAACATTGAGAATTTAGTCTCACGTGAACTTGATCATAATTCAATGTAATCTTCACTTTTCTGTTTTCAAAAGGTCGACACATGATGCCAATTACTCACAGAGAGTAGCAGGTATTGGTAACAGTGATTTCCTTATTACGGCTTAGCCAAAAGCTTAATTAGTTAGCAGACGTAGTTAGCCACCCGATCCGCCTGTTAGCTGCTACTGCCAGTATAATGTTAGATATTATAAGCTGTTACTAGCACTAACAGAGGCCACCTTTCCGCCTCTAGGGGCAGACAGTTAGCTGCTACTAGCTGTTCACCACTGGTTTACTATCACTGATACCTTTAATAGGACGTAACGTCAAAAACCAGTCAACGATGTTTGCGGACTAAAAACTACAGCGGTGCACCACGACTGGTATATCAAAAGACGTGGTATGTGTTATCCTGTCTGTGGGATGGTGCATATAAAAGATCACTTGATACTAATGGAAAAATGTAGCGGGTTTCTTCTCTAAGACTATATGTTAAAATTACCAAAATGTTTGACATCCAATAGCCGATGATTATTAAATCAATGTGCTCAAAACAAAAAGAAGAAAAAAGAAGATAATTATTACATGATTTATTGTCAGCGTTTCTGCCAGAAAGATTTTTTGCGTATGGCGCTATGGAATTGGATATTTACAATGTGTGTGCTAAAAGCAACCAGTTGATATGGGGTATGGGTTCTTTCGGGGGTTGGCTCCCCAGAAAGAAAATGGCTTAGGTTTAGCGTTAGGGTTAACACAATTCTACAGTAATACACTAATACATCAACTTAAAACAAAAATAAATCTGCAAAACAATTTGGGTATGGCGCCATATCCATTTTACCCTCTGGTAGAAACCCCGATATATTTACAGCAAAACTTAAAATTAAGAGTACACTTAATATGAATTCACAAATCTATATCATCGAGGGCAATTTTGTCTGAAATTCCACTCGCTGTGTAGGTTTTATCGTTTTAAAAACACCTTTTTTATATAATAAAAAATAGACCTACCAACATGTTCACAGGGAGTGGAAGAATATTGGAATCTTTGCGCTACTAACACTACGAAAACATCCACACAATCGAGGCACATGACTCTTTAGATTTTCAGCCGCTAAAGGTCTTCATCCACCATCTGGTTACTGAGTAACTATTACAATATGACAAGGAAATAACAGGCTACAGATCCTGCCTCCAAGACGAATGAATTAAACATTGCCAAAAATGTACTTTAAAAACGTTTTAACCATTATTCTCCATATCAAGCAATATTTAAAAGCCACGAACGCACACACGGGGAAATTACTCGACAACCCTCGAAAATTTGCTCGTTTAGTTTAGTAGGAACATATTTTACAAGAAAATAAACTTGATAGAAAACAACAACAAAACAAACAAAAAGGATTGGGTGGGCATGGGGGTTGTGTCAGTTTTCTAAGGCAGGGCCACCTGTAACACCCCGCCGCGAGTGTAGCCTATTTTAGACCACGACCTTATATGCCTTGATTCTGTTTTTTACTACACCCACCCAATTTTTGTTGGTTAGGTTACTCCGGCCTAATATCCACCTATTAGACAAGTAATACATTGTCTAATACCGGTAGGTGGATATTAGGTCGGGGTCGTACCAAACCTAAACATTCATTTTCATTTCAACTTATTTTCGTTCTTATATCCAATTAAGGTTCAAGCACACTATCCTTGTCACACCCGTCAGCTGGGCTGCCTGTCCATGACGGTGGGTTAGTTGGTCGTTGGTTGGTGAAGCCTAAACAAAAATTGTTTAATACACCAACTGGTGTATCGTTAACAATCATTGCTTTCCTTTCCTTTTCTCCACTGGTCTAGCCGTGCTTCCTATTAAAGCCGCACGCCCTAGTTCCATCCAGCGAAAATAAATTATAATTTGGTTAATCTACAAACCTGTAACACACTTATATCACGTTTTTATCAAATGGAGTGAAAAAGCAGGTTTTATATCGATAAATACCATGGGAATCCCCATGTCCCAATTGCTTGAAATAATTTTGAAAGTTAGTATTCTGATGTCACCGGTAGATGTCGCTCGAAGCACAACAATGCCGACGTCACGACAAATTTCACAGAGTGCGCACAGACTTGGGGTGCGTTCCTTTCACCTCTCCTGGACATGTTCCAACTGTTCTGTCCTGGTTGTATCCCCTCTCCAGATATCGTAAGACTTAGCAAAACTATTGGTTTTACGGGTTTGTAACGTTTTGTATTGAGACACTTACTTGTTTGAACTTTATTGTTACTGAAAATGTTCACAAACTGTGAAGAAAAATCTCACAAATGAACAACAAGCAAACGACAACAAATCGGATGTTGATTGCGCGAACCGTGCACGAGAAAACAAACCGAACCAAAATGATAACGGTCACGTGGTATACCAGTCTGTGACGTTTACACAGGAAGATTCCCTCTAAAAATAGATTGGACCTCGCTTGCTTAACGGTTTTTTCTCGAGTGCGCGCGGCTTTTTAAGAAATACAAAAAATGCATTTCGTGGTTTTACAAACATCAGGATTACCAGGATTACCAAAAAGCACTTCAGGTGAATGGAAATGTGTATTCTAAATAATAAAATGTAAGTAAAGTGCAATTTTATTTGTGAAAAAAATGGGTTTAATAGCGAAAAACAACGCCGTAATGGTTAACAACTAGCCGTAACTAGGGCGTGTCCCTTTAAAGGTAAACTCTTGTTAACAGCTAGTAGCAGTTAACTGTGTGCACTGTCAGTGTACTCTGACGGTACGCCACACTTTGGTGGAATGTAAGCATTTGACAGAAACTCGAAAAGATATACTGGGACAACGAAATGTGATGGAATCATTTCGATTCCATCCAGATATTATATTACAATTTTTACGTGATACTGACTTTTATTGTAAATTTTAATTTTATCTATGTAATATTTGCATTTTTTTTGCACAGTTCTTTACACTGTGTTTTTATTTAACTCTTGAATTTTTATATTGCTGTTGCTCATCACTTTAGTTTTGCATTTACCATAGTTTGACACCCAATAGCCGATGTATTTTTCGTGCAGTGGTGTCGTTAAACATTCATTCATTCATTAATTCAGTTAACTGTCTGCCCCTAGAGGCGGAAAGGTGGCCACTGTTAGTGCTAGTAACAGCTTATAATATCTAACATTATACTGGTAGCAGCAGCTAACAAAGAGAACCGCCATATTTAAAATTAGTTTCCTATCTAGGAAAGATTGGCATGGTAAAATATAAATTTTGATTTTAAAATTTCATAACTTTGTAAGTGAAATATCTTGGTAACTTTGTAGGCCTAAGTGTTGGTAACTGTGTAAATGATATATGTATTAATGATAGATCGATTCCCTTTTTGAAGTACATTTAGATGAAATGTTCTATCTCAGTGAACCAGTAGAAAGGTGCCAGAAACCGTCTAGCACACGAACCCTAGCCGGTAATGCGCCCTTTTCAATTGGTTAATTGATCTCATCGGTTAAGCGATAGCCGGTCGTTGCTACCTGTCCATTACGTCATTCCATAATCAAAGAGAGTACTTGACGTCACGTAATATGTAACACTGCATGTATTACTGCTAGATTTAACAGCTTTGAGCAGGGTCTTGACGTCACGGTACACGAATAAAATGCAGTGAATTTTATAATAATTATAGTAAAATGTATGCTTAAACTAAAAAAATATTTCTGGCACTCGTCCATTTGTAGATGTTTTTTCTGATACTCGGGTAAATATTCCTTTTCGATTAGAAGATTATTATAAATCTATTTAATTAAAGAAATTAATAGCAGCCGATAAACTGATTAGGCCGAATTTACGAACTTGTGTTTGCCCTACACTTGTGTAGCTATAGGTATTTACAATGCTTAAACACCCGCGTTTAAGAAAAACAGACTTCGTAAGTTACCTTCTTTACTTACCTGAAAAAATACGCATTATTTACAGTCGATTAAGAACCAGCAATCACTATCTTCCAGTTGAAACTGGCAGATGGCAAACTATTGAACGAAAAAAATAGAATTTGCCCTCTTTGCAAAATCATAATTGGTGATGAATTTCATTATCTATTTCAATGTCCACACTTTACTAACGAAAGATCAACCTACCTAAATAAATATTACTTCAACAGACCAAACACTTTCAAATTACACAAGCTCTTTAACACAAAACAATTATCTATTATAGAGAAACTATGTACGTTTCTTAATGTCATTAATAGTGTATTAAAAGACACGCCTTTGTCATAGATTTATTCAACAAATATATTTTAGCTTTTGTGTATGATATATATATATATATATATAAGGTTGTATATATATATATATATATATATATATATATATATATATATATATATATATATATATATATATATATATATATATATAAAGATAGATAGATAGATGGATATAATTATATGCATGTATATTTTAATCAGCAGCCTCCATTGTATTGTGTATATATATATATATATATATATATATATATATATATATATATATATATATATCGAGGGGTTAGTGTCAGAACCCATTATATGGTGAATTATACAAAAATGAGTTAATTACCTTGTCAGCATCATGGAAATGTGTACTATCATTTCACAATATCTCATTCAAATCAATCATTTATTTGTGCTTTTATACATCAGAACCCAAACCCCTCGATATATATATATATATATCGAGGGGTTAGTGTCAGAACCCATTATATGGTGAATTATACAAAAATGAGTTAATTACCTTGTCAGCATCATGGAAATGTGTACTATCATTTCACAATATCTCATTCAAATCAATCATTTATTTGTGCTTTTATACATCAGAACCCAAACCAATTATTTTGTATGTCCATTTCCACAAAAAGCCAAAACCATGTTTTCAGCACTACCTTATTCTGTCTCTCTAGAATTTTGTAGTACCACCCATAGCTGACAGACATAACACGTTAGCTTACAACAGTGGATTGTGGTGGGCTGTAAACTATCTGAGAGATTGAATCCTAGGTGCCAGACCGCATGACACGCTAATGACACATGCTAGCTCTAAGTGTTTACATCCAACGATGGTGTTTTATTTAAACTATCTCTGGCTGGATGTTTTGGCTTACAAAGAAATAGCAGGTAGCTAGAATTAATTGTTTACGCTACACGATGACCAGTCTGTTGGTGATAATCTGAGATGGGCTGCAGACAATGGGGGGGGGGGGGGGGGGGGGGGAAGTGTTTAGTTCTTAGACATCTGGAATGTGGTAAAATGTGTGTTGTTAACTAGTTGCTGAATAAATGTCGGTTATGTAAATAGTTTAATTAGAAGTGATTGCAGAGTTCATTTATCTCTACAGAAGAAACACGCAGTTGAGAAAATATTAACTGAACAGAGACATAGAGAAACTAGTTAAAAAGGAAAGTTATTTTCCCTTATTTTAGTTTGAATAGTTACTATGTGTATTAGAGAAAAAATAATATAACTAAATTAATTTGCCGGGGGCAGGATGTAGCCCAGTAGTAAAGTGCTGGCCTGATGTGCAGTCAGTCTAGGATCGATCCCTGTTAGTGGAATCATTGGACTATTTCACATTCCAGCCAGTGCTTCACAACTGGTGTTACAGACCATGCTATGTACTATCCTGTCTGTGGGATGATGCATGTATTAAAGATCCCTTGGTGCTAATTAAAAAAAATAGTTGCCCATAGTTTCCTCTCTAAAATATATTTATGGTCATTAACCACATGTCTGACACCACATACCTGTAGTTGTGTTGATTGTGTCATTAAATATAAAATTGTTTTCTTTCTTTCTTTCTTTCTTTCTTTCTTTTTTTAAACATGGCTCCCATACACAACAACCTTAGTTAAAAATTATGAACTAGCTATGTCTGTATTGCGTGAATATTATATATAAAAAATGAAAATAAGGATGCTGGCCCAAAGATGATAAATGTTTTATGACCATACGCAATAAAATATTTTAATTTACTTAGCATAGAGGGAAATTAGTTTATATTATTTTGAAGGCATCATCACAGGATTTTAACTTTTCTAGTCATTGTATATTTTATAGACATTATATAATATTTGACACATACTGTAAAACGGGTATTATTCGCGGCAGTAAATTTTCGCGATATAAAAAATGTAGGCAGTTCGCGGTTTTTAATTTTCGCGGTGTTATGGTTTTTGTTTTTTGTTTTTTGTTTGTTTGTTTTTTAAATTACTAACACGTACAAAACTATACTTTGGTACATAACATTAAATCGATACTAGAGTGGTCAACAGAGGTATACGTAATATTATCCCTTTCTGAGCGACTCCGCTAAGTGCTGCAGCCACATGTCCAGCGGCGACCACACTGTGTATACAATTAATGAAATTAATCCAGGATGTGGTTCAATTAAATATCCAGAAAGTGTGAAATAAAGACAAACACTTGTACTAGTAATCTTGTTTTAATGTTTAAACACCGGTTGTTAAAAACGTCTCACCTCTTTTGTTTTTGTCACTTGTCGATGACGTTTTTCCGGAAGTTTACAAAACCATTTGTGTCCCTTATTTTGATTGGCCAATTAAAAATGGCTCATAATACTAATTTCTAAATGTTTATTCATAGCTTAACAATACCAGTAAGAATGTCTGTTCCAAAAATCAACTACATTTAGCGTTATGGCAGGTTCAGTTTTGCAGTGGTTAAAAAAAGCTCGGACAAACCTGAAATACATATAGTAGTTGAAAATGAATTAGTAGATAAAGGTCAAGCATTTTTCTTTAAATTAGAGTCCGTTCATATTATAACTAATTGGTTAGAAGAAGCGACCCCTTTATGTAAATGACATAACATAAATATGCATAGTACTAATAAATATTGTTCATTGTAGTAGTTGAAATGTATGCACATTCATATTTTCTGGGCTAAAATATCTAGATATTACTACACTAATTGGAATAATTGTAACATTTCAGATGTTCCAATGATGGGGGATCTCTGTTCATTATAAGAAAGTGGTTACTGCTATAGTGTGTTTAAATAAAATGTGTGTGTACATGATTATCATTGTACGAGCGCATTAGACAAACATTATACTTAATCACGCACCAGATCAATGCTGACGACGAATGCATTAAACTGCATTTAGATATTTTTTTACGCCTGATCTCATTGTACTTAATCGCATTCACTGTTATCATTATTATAATATCAATTTATTAAAAATTTTAATCAACAATCTTTATTCAATGAACAAATTAAAATGTTTCAAAACATTGACAATCAGAACATGAAACTATACCTGAAAATGTGTCTTATTTTTTATCTACAGTTACCGCAATGTATTTGCAATTTATATATAATAAGACTAGTAGAGAAGTTCATTCCTGTACACGCATACAGTATATCACCCATGTCAGCATAGTTCAGTGGATATATGATTGATTGCCCTTAGTGGACCCATCGGCTTTTGTCTTACTTCAAACAGTGCCCAGGACTGGTACATTAAATTAAAGATTGTGGTATGTACTTTCCTGTCAATGAGGAAGTGCCTACAAATGATACCTAGTAGATGTTTTCTTGGAGCAGTTACTATGCTGGTGACAATTTTCCTTTTCCATTTTATAGGCCAAGTGTCGAAATACCTCACAGAGAGGACATATAAAAATATGTGCTTGCGTGCCATTAAATATTTCTTTCCCATCCATGCCAATATCCAACTAGTTAATAAACCTTAACGGCGCATATATATTAGGGTAGCCAGGATTTTATACTGGGGGTGGAGTGGGGATAGAGGGCACTGCTTTTACACATGTTATGGGGCGACATGCATTATAAAAGTTGGTATTGTGAAAAAAAGAGGTATATTTGAGAAGGAAAGGTCCTCTTGTACCCAATCCCTGGCTACCCGGATACACCAGTGCATATCTGTGCAATTTAAAGTATATCAATCAATAGATTTTGGTTTCAACACAGTTATCTTTAGTAGTATTACTTGCATATTTAAAATATACTCAACAAAATGAATTAAGGCCCAGTGTTAATCACAGATAACTTGTAAACATTGTTTCAGTAATATCTGATCCATGTTACATGCAAACATCTTGCACACAATGAGTTTTTTTGTGCATTTTTGTAAAACCTATGAAAATGCGTATTCTGCTAGAAATCATTACACGTTGATTGTAAATATATTTGTCATTTTATTCTCTTTAAATTGCTGTTTAAATATTAAGTTGAAGAACATTTGTTTTAGAACATGTTAAAACGTAGACACTTTACAACGAATGGAAACTTTTAAGAAAAAAATGCCGAATATAGTTACTGGCCCTGTATTCATTTTGAATCGTTAAATTACTGTGTATCAAAATTCATTAAACGTATTAACTTATCTTAACTGTTGAATTAACATTATTAATTCAGTCAGTACCTCAACACTACAGATATGGTGCAGTTTACTCTGATAGCTTACATTTCGTGTTTAATTAGTGTAATAAATATATCTGTTATAACTGGTATGATAGCTTACATTTCATGTAATAATTAATGTAATAAATATATCTGTTATAACTGGTATGATAGCTTACATTTCATGTAATAATTAATGTAATAAATATATCTGTTAAAACTGGTATGATAGCTTACATTTCATGTAATAATTAATGTTTTCAGGATTTGCTTTGCTTAACAAATAGTTTTTCTAAAGTTTTTAAGTGCTTCTAGCAACCTGCTACAATACCAGGGAACCTGATTCACCATCTCAGTGTAGGATAAGGTTACTGTGCACACAGCTGGAAACACCCATGACCCTTGCCAGTGTCTGCCATCCAGAGATAATTTGTTATTGTTTACAATTACTTCCTGCCTCCAGTACATTTTCAAAGTATTAACAACACAGGTGTTAGGTGTTTCAGAGCTGCTGCGAAATTGAACGTTTACAGTATGCCATGTGGACTCACTGCAAGATAACATTATTCTTCACTTGAGATTTCATACAATTTGTCACATGCTGGGCTGTAAGAAACACTGTTTATAAAATAGCTTGCTCTGGCATGCTTGTTGGAGCTGTTTGTATTCAAATTCCAGGCGCCAGAATAAATTAAATATTTCTTCATCTAATTACACCATGATCTATTATTATTAGCAGACAAAACTTTTAAGTTTTATACTAAAAAAAATAACTGCTAGCATCTAAAAGCAAAATGTTTAGCAAAAGTTAAGTTTCCGATTTTTAAGTTCATTCCAAAGTTTTCAGTGCAGTTTTCTTAGATTGAAGTGGGAAGGAGATATTTGTAAACACCTCAATGTAACACCGTTTGATGTTCTGAGTGAATAAAGTTCAGTTCTATTCTGTTCTGTTCTAACTTCGACCCTATATGTTTTACTTTTTATTAATTAGATAAAGGTTACTATCCTATTGAAAATTGATCTCATTTTGAAAAGATTAGTACTGTTTAAAATGTAATTTAACATGAATATTACAGTGTTAACAGTGCAGCTGTAAAACTACGTTTATATCACTTGAAAGAAAATGTCCTGGATAAAACTAGTTCAAGTATGGTTTAAAATGGCTTAATTATACACACAGTGTTAAAATGGTTCACATGTAGCTCTATAGTTATATTAAAGTACAGCTTACATACCGGTTGGTGAGATTTCGTATTACACACTATGATTTAAATGCATCTGATTAGCTGCACCATGGTGATGATCCGGACATTAAAGCCACGCCGTCCAATGAAATGAATACGTTACTGCTTGCTCCGCAACGTGTGCTTGCTCCGCAACATGTGCTTACTGTGACACCACGAATAAGTGTTACTTTGAAAATACATTTAAATAGAGAATAATATATTCGTGTCTGTTAGATACAACGGGGTGTTTTAAAATGTATCTAACGAATGAAAGCGAGTTTGATGTGTTTTTAGACAACGAGTTGTAAGATAAATGGTATCTAACGGACACGAATGTATTATTCTATTTCTTACATATCCTAAAAACCCAGGTTTTAAGCACATTTTAACATCTTTTTCGACTAAGAGTTATTTACAGCCCTTTTACTTGTAGCTAACTTACGCGTCACAGACAAATAATTGTCAGGTTAGCTATACATCACCATGAAATATATTTTGATCGTGCTGTTTTTTCATTGGATGTATGTCATTGGTGACCTGGTCATAACCTAGGAGCAGCCAGTCGTATGTCTTGAAATTGTTAACACACGTACATGTGTTAACAAGTATATGTTATCAAAAATAACGAATGATGTTCTCACCAACGGGTGTGTGAGAAATTTCGTTTAAACCTGTGTTTTGAGGATAATTATGTAAGAAATAGAATACTGCATTTGTGTCCGCTAGGGCCGATTTATGTCTTGTGTAAAATAGGCGTGCAGGAGATGACCCAAAAGTGCTCAATGTAATTAAAATTAGCTCCACTGGTTAATTACTATTACCTGTGGATCTAACAGCACCCCATTGGAGCTCATGTCCAGCTGACCTTTCATTCGACCAAACAAAACCTTACTTGCAAAATCATGCCAGTGATTTGAAAAGAATTTGAAAACATTCGGAATTATGTCGAGGGTATGCGAAATTATTCAGGTGAATTACGAAGTATGCCAGAAACTAATTTCAATATAAAATTTTAATGTTAAACTCTCGTTTCAAGACGGAAAAAACTGCAACGTAATAGTCATAAAATATATTTATTCTAGTACAAAATCCAGACTTTGTTACTGCACTTTCTGTTCCGTTTTTTAATTTGAAATAGGCCAACAAGTTCGCCTATTGCTTGAGTGGCAATCTATTCGAATTGGAAAGAAAGAAAGAAATGTTTTATTTAACGACGCACTCAACACATTTTATTTACGGTTATATGGCGTCAGACATATGGTTAAGGACCACACAGATTTTGAGAGGAAACCCGCTGTCGCCACTACATGAGCTACTCTTCCAATTAGCAGCAAGGGATCTTTTATTTGCGCTTCCCACAGGCAGGATAGCACAAACCATGGCCTTTGTTGAACCAGTTATGGATCACTGGTCGGTGCAAGTGGTTTACACCTACCCACTGAGCCTTGCGGAGCACTCACTCAGGGTTTGGAGTCGGTATCTGGATTAAAAATCCCATGCCTCGACTGGGATCCGAACCCAGTACCTACCAGCCTGTAGACCGATGGCCACGACGCCACCGAAGCCGGTCCTATTCGAATTGGAGCTCGGCTATACAGGCACGGCACGGCGGAAGCAAGAGGGGGGCGATTGAGATGAAGGCGCAAAGCAAATTTTCTAGGGGGTTCGGTGATATGTTCCCTCTAAAATTTTCAGACCTATAGTCCGTCCTATCATTCTATAAACCTGTACCTGCTATATGAACCACGACCGTAACAGCCGAGGACTGCGTAGATAACCTTAATGCAAAATGGTTACGATTATTATTTAATCCCGTTGCCACTGAAATGAATCAACATTCGGCCATACAGTGTTAAAATAACTATCATTATGTAATTTAAAATGTATTAAGGCTTCGAACTTTCTTTTCATACAATCGAAAAAAACCCACCCATAAAATAAATAATATGGTGGTCTATTTAGGACACTCGATTTGTTATCTGAAGTGCTTGACTTATTATTTCATGTGCTCAACTTATTATTGTTAGTGCTCAACTTATTATTGTTAGTGCTCAACTTATTATCGTTAGTGCTCAACTTATTATCTCGAGTATTCGATTTATTATCTCCAGCGCTCGACTTGAGCTCTCAACTTCTGCATCAGTACTGTACAGCCAAAACGTGAATTGAAAAAGAAAAGACATACATGTTGACGAGAGTTAATATGTTAAGCGCTTAACATAAATAGATCGATATTTTGAGATAATACGTTGAGAGCTCAAGATAATAAGCTTCATTGTTCCATTAACTAGTAGTAAGGGATCTTTTATATGCACTTTCCCACATACTGGAAAACAAATACCACGGCCTTTGACCAGTTGTCGTGCACTGGTTGGAACGATAAAAAAAAGTTGAATCAGTTGAATGGATCCACCAAGGTGGAGCTAAACTCCGTCCACGCCCAGTCAAAAGGATAATTGAATCAGTTGAATGGATCCACCAAGGTGGAGCTAAACTCCGTCCACGCCCAGTCAAAAGGATAGTTGAATCAGTTGAATGGATCCACCAAGGTGGAGCTAAACTCCGTCCACGCCCAGTCAAAAGGATAGTTGAATCAGTTGAATGGATCCACCAAGGTGGAGCTAAACTCCGTCCACGCCCAGTCAAAAGGATAGTTGAATCAGTTGAATGGATCCACCAAGGTGGAGCTAAACTCCGTCCACGCCCAGTCAAAAGGATAGTTGAATCAGTTGAATGGATCCACCAAGGTGGAGCTAAACTCCGTCCACGCCCAGTCAAAAGGATAGTTGAATCAGTTGAATGGATCCACCAAGGTGGAGCTAAACTCCGTCCACGCCCAGTCAAAAGGATAGTTGAATCAGTTGAATGGATCCACCAAGGTGGAGCTAAACTCCGTCCACGCCCAGTCAAAAGGATAGTTGAATCAGTTGAATGGATCCACCAAGGTGGAGCTAAACTCCGTCCACGCCCAGTCAAAAGGATAGTTGAATCAGTTGAATGGATCCACCAAGGTGGAGCTAAACTCCGTCCACGCCCAGTCAAAAGGATAGTTGAATCAGTTGAATGGATCCACCAAGGTGGAGCTAAACTCCGTCCACGCCCATTCAAAGGGATAGTTGAATCAGTTGAATGGATCCACCAAGGTGGAGCTAAACTCCGTCCACGCCCAGTCAAAAGTATAGTTGAATCAGTTGAATGGATCCACCAAGGTGGAGCTAAACTCCGTCCACGTCCAGTCAAAAGGATAGTTGAATCAGTTGAATTGATCCACCAAGGTGGAGCTAAACTCCGTCCACGCCCAGTCAAAAGGATAATTGCAAAATATAAAGACGTATTTGATGATGAGAGTTAAAATGTTAAGCGTTCGACATAATCAATCAATAGATCGAGATAATGTTTCCAGTAGCAGCAATGGATCGTTTATATGCACTTTGATAGGCTTTTGGTATATCAGTCATGGGATACTGGTTGGGACGGGAAAAAACATTCACAAAATGATCCACTGAGAAGATTCGTCCCTGTAACCAACGAACTTCAAGTGAGCACTCTACTGACATCTAGATTTCGCTTTAAAGTTTGTGTCCTATATGTAGTACTAAACCAAATAACTTCCGGCTGGGTCAAAGTTCGAGGTGCACCCAACTTTTGATAGAGAAGTGAACACCACAAATCCTGTGATTGGTTATAAATGTGAGTGTGTTGGTTATATAAAAAAAAAAAAATTTCATCTGCGTAAAAGAAATATGCAATTTTATTTCATCTAGTACCACTGTGTCAAGTAGCCTTGTGCTTGAAACATGTATGGGGTACCTGTAAAAAAAAGTACTCGAATTTTGTGCAGAACTAGGGTAGTCATAGACGCTACCCGTTATCTCAGAAACAAGCAGCTTGAACCCCATTTTTTTCTGATTCACTTTAAGTGTGAGGGCTGGTAGTATTTATATCCGTGGCGTTTATGTTGATTGATACGCTGCAGGTAGGAGTTTTAGCCACATATGTTACTATTGTCGTCTATGGGATTTGATTTGGTAGTATACACCCTAAATATACCACCGTAGTTATTGTCGTTGAACAGAAAACAAAAACAAACTTGTATCTCACCAGACCGATCACGCCATTGCATTAAAACATGTTTTATTTTACAAAATAAATCATTTATAACGTAAAATTGAAGATTGATTTATTTCTTTAAAAAATAAATTAAACACCTTGAGTTATATGTTTTTCAGTTGAGCAGTCGCCTAACGTATTGGTATGGTTCGCGGTACGGTGGGCGCATAGATAGTCTCGACCGATATTTTTAGAATGTGTATGCTCCCAAATAACGTTATAAAAGGAGAAGTGTGATTAGTCGATATTTAAATTATTATTTGCAGACGAGACGTCACCTGGAAATGGGAGTCCACGCAATGTTGTTAGATCTACTGGTAGACCAGTTGAGATAATTTTAATCAGACTGAAAAGTGCTCTAAAAATAACCAAAGTGGCAACTACATGTATCGTACTACCAGCTAATTATTCTTTTTAATGAAAGTCCTGGTCGTGATTATCTGTAAGGTAACATCATGGTCAAAAGACGTCATCAGTATGGCCGCCTACGTTTTGATAATTTTACATACAGTCGCTTCAGTTGTTTGACATTTTAAGTCTTTGGAAAGGTGGAAAATGTTATAATACAGTTAAAAACAACATTTATTCATTGCTGGATATTAATAAGGTTGTAGACAGTAGAGATCGCTTCAGTATATTTTCTCTATCTCTCAGTCAATAATACTGTTTCATAGTGAAGTAAAATGTATTAAACATGTGTTATAGTAGGGTTGGGCGAACTGTGACATTTTGTTTTGAAGCAGAGTTGTTTCTATGGCCATTTTGTCTGTAGAATCCAAATCTGGTGGAATTTTGTACTTATATTGACATTTGATATCGGTTAATAGCAAATTTCTAAATGACTCCCATAAAGTATAATTTTCCACAATACACTATGGCTTGTAATACATGATTTCTTACGTTTATCAGAATGCTGATTTGAAATATGATGCCAAAATGTTTATATCAAGCATGGATATCATAATGTGATGCCAAAATGTTTATATCAAGCATGGATATCAAAATGTGATGCCAAAATGTTTATATCAAGCATGGATATCAAAATGTTTATATCAAGCATGGATATCAAAATGTTTATATCAAGCATGGCTATCAAAATGTGATGCCAAAATGTTTATATCAAGCATGGATATCAAAATGTTTATATCAAGCATGGATATCAAAATGTGATGCCAAAATGTTTATATCAAGCATGGATATCAAAATGTTTATATCAAGCATGGATATCAAAATGTGCTGCCAAACTGTTTATATCAAGCATGGATATCAAAATGTGCTGCCAAACTGTTTATATCAAGCATGGATTTCAAAATGTGCTGCCAAACTGTTTATATCAAGCATGGATATCAAAATGTTTATATCAAGCATGGATATCAAAATGTTTATATCAAGCATGGATATCAAACTGTTTATATCAAGCATGGATATCAAAATGTGCTGCCAAACTGTTTATATCAAGCATGGATATCAAAATGTGCTGCCAAAATGTTTATATCAAGCATGGATATCAAAATGTGCTGCCAAAATGTTTATATCAATCATGGATATCAAACTGTTTATATCAAGCATGGATATCAAAATATGATGCCAAAATGTTTATATCGAGCATGGATATCAAACTGTTTATATCAAGCATGGATATCAAAATATGATGCCAAAATGTTTATATCAAGCATGGATATCAAACTGTCCTGTTACAGTGACCTATGATTAAAGTGACAGACCGTAGGTTTTAAACATTAAGGCATATTTTTCACTATGAGAGCTGTTTTGAGAACTTTACTTACATTTTATTGTTTAGATTATCCATTTCCGTACATCCGAAGTGTTTCTAGTCATCCTGGTGTTTCTAATACAACGAAATGCATGTGTTTTTATTTTTTTAAAACGTACGTACGTCTTTGAAGTATCGGTTATAGAGACGAGTTGTAATATAGTTTAAGGGCATTTCCCCGTTTCAATGTAACAGACTCTAGTGTCACCCTGTTGTAACTTTACCCATATGTGTTACAGGTTTGTAGATTAACTAAACTTAGTGTCCATCTTCACAGGTTGAAACTAGGGTCTGCGCCTTTAATGAATTTATTTATAGAATCACATTAATATTGACCAATGGTATGTTGTATCCATTCTTTCAGGGGCAAGATCCTAGATGTACAGACTGGTTGAAATTCTCCTTGCTTCTGTCCTATATACATTCAAAGTCACTACCAAACTACAAAATGGAAATGGTAAAAATCATATACATATGCAAGTAACTAAAGAAAGGAAAGAAAACGCTAATTTTAGATATTTCAAATAATCTAGTAGTTAAGAAATTGTACAGTGAATGGATACATATGACAGTATATCCCTTTATTGATCTTAGTGTTTTGATCAAAAGATGAAGAAAGGCTATGAAGATAAATATAATAAAATAGAAAAATGGTATAAGAAGGTAACACATTTAATGATAGCATGAACATGAATGTCTATAATAAAACAAGGAAAACGAAGAGTACTTATCGTAGAGAGCTGGAGCATAATTTTGATTTAAAATGACAGATGAAAGCTACACTGCAATACGTGAAGTAGGACATCGGTATCAATCTCTTGGTTAAAAAGCAAGACACGTGAGACGAAACTAAATGAATCACAATGTAACAGAAATTTTCAGTTCTTAGTTATGTCAATTTTTGTGTTGATTATGTTTAGTTAATGTGTACTGTTTATAATAAATGTCACTACTTTTTCTAGAGTGTTAGTTTTAATTACAGAATCTCACTTTCACTATTTTTAGGAAATGTTTTACGAATTTATGAGATTGTTTGCTCCAAAGACATATACAGAACACTATATTGATGGATTTTTAATGACATTTATTAACACAAATATTACATAGATATTCTGCATGTTCTACTATACAGGTATATATCTTGGTGAAATTATTCGCCGTGTTCTTCAATGATGTCACACATATTTTCACTGAAGAAATTAAGGTGAGAATGGAGGAAATTCAATTTCAAAGACATCCGGCATCCAAGCTTGTCATAAGTCCTTGTCAACTTTTCTATTAACTGTTCGTAATTCCCACTTTTGTTATTCCCAAGGACATTTTCAAACACTTCTCTAAACGACCTCCAAGTGTTTCGTTCCTTTGATGTAATTTTTTCTTCAAATTCTTGTGACTGAAGCATCTTGTGAACATCTGGTTCGGTGAAAATACGACCTTCGATTTTTGCTTTTGACAAATGTGGAAACATGTTGGAAATATATACTAAAAGGCAAAAGTTATTGTGACACACAAAAGACAAAGATAATTGATGATACGTTTTTACTGCCGTGTATGAAAAGTTATAACATGGAAAGAGAAATGTCCGAAGGTATGGAAACGAGCAATAGTCCATGAAAAGGGCGCACCTGCCATATACAAATGAGCCACATCACTAGAGGGGGTCCAGAGCGAAGTTCACACAGTCAGTAGCGAGTGTGTCCACCTTGGGCATTGATACAGGCCTGGCACCGTCGTCTCATTGAGGCCACTAAACGCTGGGGAAAGTTAATAGGAATGCCATTCCAGATCTGAGAAAGGATCAGCGTGGTTTGGATCCATGTGTCTTGGCGAGGGGTTATCACGGGTGGTTGGCCGCTACGGGGACGGTCCCTGACCTTGTTGTTTTGTTGATATCGTTGTTATAAGAGCCATATGGTACTAATGTGGACGTTGAATTGACGTGCGACGTCACACTGCGAGGTCCCAGATTCAAGCATCCCTATGACTCGC
Organism: Gigantopelta aegis; assembly: GCF_016097555.1. Lineage (NCBI taxonomy): Eukaryota > Metazoa > Mollusca > Gastropoda > Neomphalida > Peltospiridae > Gigantopelta > Gigantopelta aegis. Next base: position 26,259,031 of record NC_054707.1, read on the forward strand.
CACATGTCATTTTCACTGAGGCGTGGCATGACGAAAGTGCATCAAACAGTTCACTAATGGTGTTTTTCTGACTTCTGGACTTCTGAAGGCTGCACAGAGTGGCAATGATTTGTGACTGAATGTCTGGCCTTTTAAGCTGAACACTGGACAGGATTTCTCCCGAATATTCCATGCTTCTTGCACAAAGCGTGCAATCACTGCAAGAACTGTTTGGTTGCATTTCTTTGAGCTATTTCATGCACATTTTATCTGGTTTACATCCATAAATCCATTCACAAATTTATTACTCCAAAGAATCCATGTCACAATACCTTTTGCCTTTGAGTATATTTGAAAGCTTCGCCTTCTTTGTTCAGTGCTTTCGCAAACGCTTTGACAAGCCCATGTTTGATATGCAGTGGAGGCATAAGGACTTTCTCTGATTTTACCAAGGGCTGGTTCTTCACATTCTGTGTGCCTGGAATAAAGTGTTCTCTTTGAGGCCAGTGTCTTTTGCGGTAGTGTTGAGATGCAGCACGACTATCCCACAAGCAAATAAAGTATAAATGTTTTGTATAGCCTCCTTGGAGTCCTTTTAAGAAGCTAATAATTTTGAAATCGCCACAGACCTGCCATTTGTGCCTGTGTAGTGTAAAGTTTCCAGAAGAAATTTAACATTTTCGTAGTTTTCCTTTATATGCACAGAGTGCCCAATTGGTATTGATGGATACTGATTTCCATTGTGCAGAAGAAGACATTTGAGACTTCGGGAGGAACTGTCTTTGAAGAGACGCCAATGATTACAAAAACATAAATCATCGTTCACCGAAAAATATTTTGAGAACCTTTGATGTCTTTTCCTAGCAGCTGTAGTTCGACAACTGTTGCCCAAAAGGTTCCACTCCATCAGTCTTGACATTAGAAGCTCCACATTAGACTTCGTCAGCCCGAGATTTCAAATCAAACCATCCAGTTCCTGCTGGTTAAAATGTGGTTGCTTCTTTTCTTCGTCAGTATGACCAACGTAAGATTCTTCAGATTCAAATTCAAATTTTCACCTTCACCCTCCAAATCTTTAGCAGGTGGTCTCGGGACAGACAATTTTGAGAGCAGAGTGTGGAACTGGAGCAAAGGATGATGGAATATCTGGATATTTGATATCATATCGATTTTTTGTTTTCAGGAATCTCGAAATATCCACCATACAGAGGTAACAGTCATTCTCATGGTTCTGTTGTTCTCTCCATATTCTGGGTATGGCAGAGGGCATTGAGGGGCGGTCACCTCGCATCTATCCCTCCAAAATCGATCGACATGTACCACAAACTATGTGTAGAGCTCATGATTTGTCTTCATCCCCAATCTCCATGCCAAAGTATAATTCATAAGTTTGTGCAAATTTCGTAGATACTTTGATTCCATGCTTTAACTGACTTGGGCCAATGTAGAATATACAAACGTAACAAAATGAATCGTCAGAATGTAAGCAGCTTCGCGATGAAGACATTGCGTACCTGAAATATACTAAGTTGACCTATGCACGTATAGGCCTATTTATACACCATCTGGGTCCAGCACTAGAACATTCTAGACAGCTCTGGAACATTCTAGAAAGAACAAAAGCATAGCAGCCATTGGAAGATTCTAGAAAGTACCAAAACATTCTAGAAAGCATCAGCTCCTAAAAGGTACTGGAATATTCGGTGCTTGGAATTTCAAGAATGTGGAATATGTTTCTAAAACCTGATATATAGTACAAATTAATCCCAAATGTATGTTTAATCTAACAAAACTGAATGGAAAATGCAAAAATATCAATACAATAAAATGTTTGTTACATTGTGGAATTAGCCCGAGTAATCTGCCGTTCGAGAGCTAGATGTTCAATACTCGAGAACCAAATATGAGTCTAGTTATTGATCGTATTTGTCATATAGAACTGATATAATCATAAACTCGACCTAAAGTGGGGGATAAGTCAGTTATGCCCATACTTATTCGGTCTATTAGTTAGAATCCCAACAGTTTTGCTCGTGAGAACCTCCTCGGCTTCGCTTCGGAGGCCCCACGACTAAAAATGTAGGAACATTGACTGATACACCTCGTAAAGTGTGGATATAACTATTACGACTATAATTTCCGACGATCTGGGTGTATTGAATACTTTCAAAGTTTCATGCTCATTGCGTGCTGGTCTTTAATAAAATGCTAATTACGTATATGCTCACGTGTCAAATTATCTCCGGAGTGACTTCAGCAGTGTTTGCTCAGTGTCGACAGATCGAGTTAGGCGGAATCGCGTGCGTAGGGGGGTAATCAGAAGAGCGATAAACCAAAACTAAGGTCCGCGTTTCTTTCATTACACTCTTCAGTCACGATGTGTAAATGGAAACCACACAGTTTTAATAGTCGTCTCGACTTTTCATTCACTGCCTGCGAAAGAAAGCCATAATAGATGAAATCATATTTTTAAAGAGGTTCTATCAAAATCGCATAATGCTGACTACACGCAAAAACGTTTATTAATCTTTAGTTTTAAATGTGAAGGTATATAATCAACCACATCAGGGGCGTGCGCAGGAAATTTTGCAGAGAGGGGTCGAGGTGTCTAGCGACGCCCGACACCGCGAGCGCCGCAGGCGCGAAGCCCGTGGCGGGGTGGTCCCCCCGAAAATTTTGAAAAACTGACCCCTTCTAGGGCTATTCTGAGGTGTTTTCTGCTGGTTAGCCGAGCTGCTTTCACAGGAATGTAAAAAATCGGGATATGAAAATTTGTTTCGCCTTGAGCGGGGGGGGGGGGGGGGGGGCGGTCGGGTCGACCCGACCCCAACCCCCCCCCCCCCGCCCACCCGCCTGGACATAGCTAAAAAAATAAAATTAAAAGTCCTACAACTAAATATTTTCATTTAGTAAATCAACAAAAATAACGCATGACGCCATAGTACGTTTTGTACACAAGACAGTGGAGTATCCAGAAAATCCATTTGAGGGTGATGGGGGAGGGGGAGGGTTGCATGCGTAAGGACATACCTTTTATTAGTTGTTCCTCGGATTCTCCAACGTAACAAATGAAAAAAACAAAATATATATATATAACTGTCGCAAAATTTAGGGAGGCAAGCCGGGCCCCTGTCCCTTCCCACTTCCCATTAGATCCGCCACTGCAATAACTACCTATCATATGTTGACGGCGCGCAGCTAGCTGTTGGTTTGATGAATACGTGACGTAGATGTGTGTTTACGCTGTGTGGCGGAATGCTATTTCTATAATTGTGATATTCTTGAGTTAATTATGGAAAGATTATGTGCTGGATGGATTGAGTTCTAATTAATTATCACCGTAAGTTGGAAACTAGGGAAATACGTATGACATATGCACATTTAATGTACATTTAATTGTAGACAATTTTGACGGTCTACAAAAGAAAGAGTCCAGTGAAATGATTGGATTTAAAATAATATTGTATGAGAAGACTTGTTTTTGTATCCCACTGTTCCTTTCCTTTATATCCTTTTTTGTTATTTCATTTGTTCTCGATCTTATAGCTTCCCCTATCGTTCAACTTTCTTTGTTAACCACTTTCACATCAACATCCACATCCCAGTCCTTGATTTCAACTTCTACATGTCTCTTGTATCCATTCGTGCCACACGTCTGTTTTTTTCCCTATCAGCTTTTTCTATGGCCTTATGTTCTGAATGTAACTGAGTAAAATTGTTTTCGCGTTTCCTAAAATAAAAGACATGTACAAATATTTTTTGTACATGTTGGCAAATAAAATAATAAATAGAACATTAACATGCAAAATTGAAAAGTCTATTTTTCCCTAGCGTTTTGATTGGTTAAATATGAAACTTGGTACTATGATTATCTAGGGTAGTCTCAAAAATACAACTAAGATATTTACGAAGTTTCGAACTTTTGAAAAATGTTTCACATTTTATTAAATTATAAAATTTTAATTAGAAATTCAATTTTGAAAATTTGAAAGTCTCTATGTATTTGAAAATTTAAAAATAATAGCGGAGCTCTCTAGGCTGATAGGTCTCTTGTTTTTCAAACTAATATTTTAAAAAAACCCCACCTATCCAAATTGTTGGAGGGAATATTCCGTAAACCATGTAACAGTTTGTCTATGAACTATTTACAATAACATTATAACTGTCCGATAGTTCTTGGAAGTCACGAAGTTTATCAACCTAGACACTGACCCTGTTAACTGTGTGACTAGCGATTGTATTTTGTACACAACCATGCTTGGACTAAGTCAATAACTTGTAAATGAGTGGATAATAAAATACACGACAACACTCGCGTGTGTCTCATACGAAATTTATGAAAGCCATCAGAGGAATGTACTATTCCGGACGTTATAGTTAGTGCTCGGGAAGTAAAGCTTCTTTTAACTCTCTCTCTCTCTCTCTCTCTCTCTCTCTCTCTCTCTCTCTCTCTCTCTCTCTCTCTCTCTCTCTCTCTCTCTCTCTCTCTCTCTCTCTCTCTGTATGTCTCTGTCTGTCTGTCTCGAACATTTTTCTCTTTTCTTTATTTCTCGGATTAGATCTTCTCTCTCCTCTCTCTCTTATTTCTCTCTCTCTCTCTCTCTCTCTCTTCTCTCTCTCGCTATGTCTCTGTCTCTCTCTCTCTCTCATTTTTCTCTGTATGTCTCTCTCTGTCTGTCTCTGAAACATTTTTCTCTCTAGATTCTCTCTCTCCTCTCTTCTCTCTATCTCTCTCTATATCTCTAGGGACTCTATCTGTTATCTCTGTCTGTCTGTCTAGAACATTTTCTCTTTATTTATCTCTCTCTCTCTCTCTCTTTTTTCTCTCTTCTCTCTCTCTCTCTCTCTCTCTCTCTCTCTCTCTCTCTCTCTCTCTCTCTCTCTCTCTCTCTCTCTCTCTCTGTATGTCTCTGTCTCTGTCTCGAACATCTTTCTCTTTATTTATTTCTCTCCCTCTCTTAGGTCTCTCTCTCGCTCTGATCGACTCTGAATCTCTCTTCTCTGTTCCTTTCCAAGGTTTTGAAATTCGATCCAGATTAAAGAGTTAATATTTCTTATAAAAAGATATAACTCTAAACCAGTGAATACAATACAGTGCATCAGAAACTACAAGACTGCGTGTCAAAAGGATGTTAATTAGAAAAACCCCAAAACAAACAAGTGTTATGTCCGGTTAATTATTTATCTATTCCTACATGTGCCTGGTTTTATTTTCAAAAGCTCGAATGCATTAATGATGAAAAATAAATGAAACGAAATAAACATCGATCATGAACAAAGAAACTCCCACTTCCTGTCACATAAAGGAAAACCCACCCCACACTTAGGAGTTGGAGTTGTGAATTCTATTCGCTAAATCGGAGGTGGGTGCGTCTAGTCAAAAGGATGTTTAATTAGAAAACCCCCAAAAAACAACAAAATTAATTATTTATCTATCCTACATGCTTGGTTTTATTTTCAAAAGGCTCGAAGCATTATGAAAAATAAATGAAACGAAAACAATCATGACCAAAGAAAACTCCCACTTCCTGTCCCATTAGGAGTCTATTCGCTAAATCGGAGGTGGGTGGGAGAGCTGCGCTCTTACGTACAAATTTGTTTTCTTTTTTTAAATCACGAATGTGTTCTTCATACATTGTGAAAAACGGGTAGTCCTTTTTACGTTCACAATTTTATAAACTAATAACCATTAATTTTCAGCACGGCCTATGCATTAAACTAAAGTACTGTCGGAAATAGAATAAAAATGATTTTCGTCGATTATTTCTTACATATTAAACTGACAAGTAAATATTTTGTAAATATATATTTAATTATAGTCTACCTAAGTTAGCATTTCTTTTAATTTCAAGAGTAAACACCACCTTGTACATCAATGAGAGCCCAAGCAAGTAAATGCTAAATTAGGTAATCATTAAATAGGTATTTACAAAATATTTACTTGTCAGTTTAATATGAAAGAAATACTTGACAAAAATCATTTTTATTCTATTTCCGACAGTATTTTAATTAAAAGTGCACCCTTTGCGCTGAAAACATTGGTAAAGACTTTAATATGGTTGGTATTTTATTTGAGACTTCATTAGTGGGTACAACCACAAAGCTGTCTTTCTTTGTTTTCTGTTTTTCCTCCTCCCCCCCCCCCCCCCCTCCCCCCCATACACACTTAAAAAAAAAAAAAAAATCGGTATAATATATTGACCATTATTATACTCTGGTTCGTTTTGCAGAATATTTTATGGACGTCTTTTTCAATTATTTTTTAATGTGCAGTCAAACCATTAACGATGTGTTTCTTTAATACATTTTTTAACACAAATAAATATTTGTTTATTATAGAGATCAATTAAGGTATTTGGAACATATAAAAGCAGTTGTAAATGTATTGCTTGTATATAACGAGCTACAAACAACCTGCCTCTGTTGTAAATGTATTGCTTGTATATAACGAGCTACAAACAACCTGCCTCTGTTGTAAATGTATTGCTTGTATATAACGAGCTACAAACAACCTGCCTCAGTTACACAAACGATCTGTAGTAAGCCCACGTATATAAAGATCTGTATTTAAGGCACTAAAGCCAATGAATTAATGTGTAGATTAATGTGTAGAGGTATTCGATGGATGAACAAATAAACTACACGGATAGCACGCTACTGAACAACGGGTGCAGTGTAATTTAATGAAACAAAAGAATAAAAAAAAAACAAGTGAATGAATTTTTGTCGATATTGCAATACGAACAAAAACATACTAAAATACATGTATGGTCACACGATTATATAAACAAAAACGACCCAGTGCATCCGTTTTATACTTGTACCGTATGACATAAGAAAACAAAGCAAAACCAAATTTCTACGGATGGCAACGTTTACAAATGCATATAAAAATGACTTTGTTTCAGGAAACAACAAACAAATACGGTGGATAAATTTTTTTTAACATTTTATCATTAATTATTTAAAAAGAAATACATATACACTATTTTAATAAGTACATTCAGTCAAAATAAGGAGCATAGCAAGTAAACTGTCAATGTTCATAATTCTACATCTTTTAGATTTTACTGTGAGCATCATGAAAGCTATCTGAGTTCTGCAGCCGTACGTTATGATTGCCAAGAGCCAATAAAAGGCAATCTAGTGATTTGTAAACACAAGAAAGGCTCGTCACATGCCGATCCCTCAACCTAGAACAAATGCTAATTAATATGGCGTGGATCTGGTTGATTTAGTGAATCCACAAGGAAAAGTATTAGCCAAACGTGCCTATCGATTGTCGGAAACTGGCCTAACGAGGGCATTGATCACAAGTGTTTACCTATGTCCGTCTAGCCCTTTGCAAATTAGCCTTGAATGATGGCTTATATAATTTAACGTTCACACCAATTTTTCTTTTAATAAATGATAAAAAAAAAATCCACAAAAAATCATCTATTTTGTATGTACCGGTTTATGCTTGACTATTTTCCCGTCCGTTCTACCAACCGTCCATTCATTTCTCCACCGACAGTTCCCCGTCAGCCTTATGTGTAGAAATGAATCCACGCCAGAATACATGTATAACTATAATTCGATTTCATATAGTGAAAAAAAAAAAAAAAAAAAAAAAAAAAAATTAAAACCTTTTACCGTTTTATATATTTGTTAACAATCGCAATTGCCATTTGTGTTTTTCCTAGGCGAACATAGGTGTAACATCTCTCGTGACGACAACCAAGTTCTATATACAGTACTACTAATTATTGTTATACTTTCTCTAGTAAATCAACACTTTGCCGTAGGTAATTGTTAGAATTATCGTATTAAAGGCCACATAAACACTTGTGCTTGTAACTCAGTCAATTAAAGGGACCGTTTTATCACACGAGTTTTTCTCAATACGAGAAATTCATGCCCTGAACAGTCGTGGCAAATCAGCCGCACTAAGCAGCTTTTGATGATTTCAAGGTTGAGTGGGTTTCTTTTAACTCGTCACATTTTGAGAGTAGAATGATAAAGGTTACACGTTTATAAACTTAAACTGAATCCCGTTTTACCTTCCACATACCATCGAGACAATGCTAGATCAACTGACGAGCCCACTTATATGGATAAAAATTCTGGGGCGACTTTTGAGAAAATGAACTGCATACTTAGGAGAAAATCCTGTATATTCGTTCCAGTAATGAGGTATTATGTAAATAGACAAATTCAATCTCTCCCAGGAATAGTTTCGTTACGCCCAAATCACGCACTTTACACTTTGGTAAAACTGTGGTTCTTTAAAGCTATAATCTCGCTTCTCCATCTCGGAACATTATTTGTTAATGCAAAAGACAAACTCAATAACAGTCTTAATAAACGTGTGTATTTTCGCAATCAACGTGTACGGTCAACTGCCATGTTTTGTAATACAGTGGTACGGAGAACAATTAATACATTTTATAGGTCCTAAATTAATTACTGTGTCTATAGATAGTACTAAACCAACTAATTTCCGGCTGGGTCAAAGTTCGAGGGAGCAGTTCATACCACAAGTCCTGTGATTGGTGATAAATGTGAGTGTGTTGGTTGTAAATAAATTAGTTTCATCTGGGCCAAAAATTATTTTATCTAGTACCACTGTGCCAAGTAGCCTTGTGTTTGAAACATTTATGGAGTACCTGTAAACAAAAAGGTATCAATTGTGTGCGGAACTAGGGTAGTCATAGACGCTACTCGTTATCTCTGAAATGAGAATCTTGAACCCCGATTTTTTTCTGATTCACTTTAAGGGTGAGGGGTGATAGTATTTATATCCGTGGTGTATATGACGACTGATACGCTGCAGGTAGGAGTTTTAACCACATATGCTACTGTTGATATCTGTGGTATTTGGTTTGGTGGTATACACCCTAAAGCTGACAATAATATGGACGATATATTCTACGTGGTTACCTAATAAACAGTATTCTGGAGATTGCAGTTTTAAACAGCGAACTAATCTCTAACATTCTCTTTCAGAAATAGAGTCTGTGGTCCATTTGAATTAGCAGTCAAAAATCATATTTGTATTGTTTGAGCATTCGTTGAAAATGATATAAATTACAGCATTTGTGTTGCTTTGATCAACTATTTTGGAAAACATTTGCGTACAGAAATGCCGTATGCATAGACTAGGAAAGCGCTCGCCCGTGACGTTTGCTTTAAGATACATAACAATATAATGCCGGTCATTAATAATTTGTCATCTGTTTGCGTCGAACGTGATTTCACGACTCATCTAACATTTGTGATGAAAACACATCTCCCCTAGGACGACCCTGCGACCCTCTCACCGAAGCACAAAATTGCTTTGTCAAAAATCTCCACCGATGTAATGTATTAGACTGGTGCTGATTTAAGTACAAATGTCTAAGCATCAGTGTGGTTGAATTAGTCCGATGTAATGTATTAGACTGGTACTGATTTAAGTAAAAGTGTCTAGCATAAGTGTGGTTGAATTAGTCCGATGTAATGTATTAGACTGGTGCTGATTTGAGTAAAAGTGTCTAGCATAAGTGTGGTTGAATTAGTTCGATGTAATGTATTAGACTGGTGCTGATTTAAGTAAAAGTGTCTAGCATAAGTGTGGTTGAATTAGTCCGATGTAATGTATTAGACTGGTACTGATTTAAATGCAAGTGTCTAGCATAAGTGTGGTTGAATTTGTCCGTTATTTCTATAAAACTATCTCGATGATTTTTTTTTTAAAACTAAAATATGTCATCTTTCTATACTGTTTCCCTTCGCCTGAGGTGACGAGGGCAGGGTTCAAAAAGAGGCCTCTTAAGATGTGGAAAAGTCTGTTTTGATGTGTCCTGATTCTCTATAGATAACCTCATCCCTGGATATTTTAGGTTAGTTAGGAGCCTAAGGGAGAACAGTCGTAGGTCGTGAACCACTGCCTGGAATGGGAAATAAATGAAGAGATCTACGGATTCTCTCGCCTCAGGTGAAGGGCTCCGTGCCAGCCCTCCACCCCGTATCCGCAAAGGGCGCTCTAACATGAACTCCACTTGACATATACGTTATGGAGAGATATTAAATGTAACTAGATACTAGTCTTCAAAATAATGACACCCAACAGACTTTGGGAATGTATAGCGCATTAAATGCATTTTAACGAGCAGGCACGACCACTAATCCACGTAACGTAATTAAAGGTAATTTATATGACACGTGTGATATGTATGCCTGGCCAGTGATGTATTTTCGGGAGACACGTATAACACTAATCGTCTTGTATGAATAATTATGAAAATTAATTCTCTTAAACTGGCTTTGTGTAAATGTCTAATCTTTTAAAAGCCGAACGCTCGTTTCTGACAATCACTCTAAATGGTAGTGGTTCTGTTACAGCGAGGCCGATATCTGCTTACATGTAAGAACAAGTGTCGGATCAGAGATGGTTAACAGTAATAAAATCACAGCGTGTTCAGTTTAGACTGGAAAATTGCACGCAGCGCTCAAATCATTTTGCGGGATTTCTGTTTTTAAAAACCTAATACAATCACATTTTAAAACAAAATTGAAAAACAAAAGTCCAAAACTAAAAGAAACAAATAGTAAAACCAAAATAGCCATCAGGTACTTTAAATGCGCAAACCCCAGTTTCAGCCCTTGAAAATGTACAGTAAATTTGGTTAGTCTACAAACCTGTAACTCATTTGGATAAGGTTTTGACAGAGATAAGCTAAAGTCTGTGATGTTTAAACAGGGAAATACCGTCTAAAAATAACTAGAGCTTGTCTCGATAACCATTATTTCTCAGACAAATGTGCGGGGTTTTTTAATAATGAAAAATGTATTTTGAAGTATAGCAAAAAACTGGATGACCAGAACCACATAAGGTGTACGAAAATTATTATTCTAAATAATACAATATAAGTACGTCAAAGTTAAATTATGAAAAATGGCTTTAATAGTGAAAAGTACGTCGTAGTGTCTGTCACTTTAGTCGGCGTATCGTGCACTCGTGCTATATTAATGTGACCAACAGACACTAGGGAGGTTAGTGACACTCTCTCCCTCGTTGTAAGATTACACTAGGGGAGGTTGGTGACACTCTCTCCCTCGTTGTAAGACTACGCTAGGGGAGGTTAGTGATACTCTCTCCCTCGTCGTAAGACTACACTAGGGGAGGTTAGTGATACGCTCTCCCTCATCGTAAGACTATACTAGGGAAGGTTAGTGATACTCTGTCCCTCATCGTAAGACTACACTAGGGGAGGTTAGTGATACTCTCTCCCTCGTTGTAAGACTACACTAGGGGAGGTTAGTGATACTCTCTCCCTCGTTGTAAGACTACACTAGGGGAGGTTAGTGATACGCTCTTCCTCATCGTAAGACTATACTAGGGAAGGTTAGTGATACTCTGTCCCTCATCGTAAGACTACACTAGGGGAGGTTAGTGATACTCTCTCCCTCGTTGTAAGATTACACTAGGGGAGGTTAGTGATACTCTCTCCCTCGTTGTAAGACTACGCTAGGGGAGGTTAGTGATACTCTCTCCCTCGTTGTAAGATTACACTAGGGGAGGTTGGTGACACTCTCTCCCTCGTTGTAAGACTACGCTAGGGGAGGTTAGTGATACTCTGTCCCTCATCGTAAGACTACACTAGGGGAGGTTAGTGATACTCTCTCCCTCGTTGTAAGACTACGCTAGGGGAGGTTAGTGATACTCTCGCCCTCGTTGTAAGACTACGCTAGGGGAGGTTAGTGACACTCTCTCTCTCTCTCTCTCTCTCATTGTAAGACTACACTAGGGGAGGTTAGTGATACGCTCTCCCTCATTGTAAGACTACACTAGGGGAGGTTAGTGATACTCTCTCCCTCATTGTAAGACTGTCTAACGGAGACGAACATTGGAACGGTGCTCTTCACGTTTAGAAGTGTACTTTTGTCTAGCTGGAAAGGTCCCTATATTACTGTCTCGATCCAACTCATTGTTTTTTCTGCTCCTCCCCCTCATCTAATTGTATTAGACAAGGTACCACCCTGCATGGATTTACAAAACTTGTTTAGTCCGTCAACTTCTAAAAGGAACGGATGAATTGGCATGTAAGCCGCTAACATTACAATTCATATCTAAATAACATTCATATCTACACATATTAGTAAATTTTAAAGACTTGAAAATATTTTTTAAATCTCAGTGTAAATAAAACATTTTTTACAAATTACCATCAAAAATTTATTTTGTTTAATGATACCACTAGAGCACATTGCTTTATTAATCATCGGCTATTGGACGTCAAACATATGGTCAATTTGACATAGTCGTATAGAGAAAACCCGCGACATTGGTTCATTAATAACAAGGGATTTTTTATATGCATCATCCCATAGACAGGATAGCACATACCACGGCCTTTGATATACCAGTCGTGGTGCACTGGCTGGAACGAGAAATGACTATCAAATGGCATAGATTAAATCTCCTGTTTTGATACAGAGATGAATGCACCTGATGGAACAGCCAAGGTAAAGCACCCGTAATTCTGTGTTCAGTCTCTGTACTGCATTGTCGATTTGTTCAGTGATCATTCTGTGTTCAGGCTCTGTACTGCACTGTCGATTTGTTCAGTGATAATTCTGTGTTCAGTCTCTGTACTGCATTGTCGATTTGTTCAGTGATCATTCTGTGTTCAGGCTCTGTACTGCACTGTCGATTTGTTCAGTGATAATTCTGTGTTCAGTCTCTGTACTGCATTGTCGATGTGTTCAGTGATCATTTGGTGTTCAGCCTCTGTGCTGCATTGTCGATTTGTTCAGTGATCATTCTGTGTTCAGTCTCTGTACTGCATTGTCGATTTGTTCAGTGATAATTCTGTGTTCAGCCTCTGTACTGCATTGTCGATTTGTTCAGTGATAACTCTGTGTTCAGTCTCTGTACTGCATTGTCGATTTGTTCAGTGGTCATTCTGTCTTCAGCCTTTGTACTGCATTGTCGATTTGTTTAGTAATAATTCATGTGAACCTGCTTACCTTGGCTGTTCCGGCAGTTTGCCTTCGTCACTGTATAAGAAATGAGATTTATCCTATACGATTTGATGGCAAGTTAACAAACTTTTTTATGTACATATATTTTTGTGGTAAACATATGTTATGAGAATTGGTATGGATTTAAAACTTAATCATATGACAGTTAGCATTATTTAGTATATAGTTATATTCCAGTTCATCTGTTCCCCTTTGACGCAAAGATCTATAAGGTGTTGTTTCACTCCATAAGGCTGATTTCTGTCTTTGACTGGGACGACCAGATTAATATCAAAACCGGTAGTCTTCAGTTCTAGTCAATTGCCATCTTTATAAGTATTTCATAGCGTTATTTGTATGGGATTCTATTACATCATCAAACAGTTGTATATTGAATAACACATGTGACTGTTACTGGATTACTTGATCCGGAGTTCTGTGAAATCTACAAAAAGGCGCTGAATGTGAAATGGGGGTCATGTCATCGTTTTGCAATGGCTACATTGAAAAAGCGGGCTTTTAATACGATTGCTTAATTTAATTGGAAAAAAACCACAATCGTACGATACGGGGGGGGGGGGGGGGGGGGGGGGGGGTAAGGCGAGGGGGCTCAGTTGTCCCTCGTTCCAGTGCTGGAGCAAATGTTCACATTCGGGCAAAAACGATGGAGACTTTTGGGCAAAATGAGTAGCCTGAAAACTTTTCATCATGTATTTTTATCATTCTTTTTATACAACTATTACAGTTTGTAATTCATGCGCATTTGGATATTTTCGTTTAATTCGGTCAAAATCAGTCTACACCCTCCCCCCCCCCCCCCCCCCCAACAAAAGGGGGGAGAGCCCATACGTCTATGGAAAATAGGCGTAACCTGGTGATGGTTCTACTGACAACACACTGCAGGACTTAGAATATGGACGCGGCCGCTAGTCTGACAAACAGGTCAACAACATTTACACAATCGGCTTTAAAGGTTTAAGCTGTGAGTCGTTAAATTCCAACAGGAGATTGAATTTGGCGAATATAATTATTTTATTATATGTTGGTGAAAACGCAAATTCTGGAACTATTATATTGAATGCAAAACTATTTTATGGCAATTTTGTCTAAAAGAAACTAAATTTAGATACGCCTTTTCAAACACTATGTTCTTCCTGGTTAAACCTCGCTACTTAAATTGGATTATTTACGTCACCCCACCCTAACACCTCGGTTCCTGTCCTGGACGGAGGAGCAGGCGGAAATCGACACCTGCGCCCATGACAGGCGTGCGCTACAACAGCTTGCTCTGAATGTGCACGTAAAAGCCTCTGATCTGACCAGGACCTCGGTCTAGTGATTACCAACATGGGAGGCAATTTAAATACAGATATTAATAAATAACGTGAAATATATTTTGTTAAAACAAACAAAAAATAATTCTGGTTAAATATATTACCTAAGCAAGCGTGTGAAATTAAGTCTGGGAATTGTTTTATTCCCTGAACAGAACTGAGGTTAAACCAAAATTAACCAACTATGTGTCATTCAGTTTTGAATGACATAATCTATCTATCATCGCAAAACGCATAACAGAATCTATTATGTTAAAACGACCATGAAAATTTCAAACAGCTGACACAATGAGTTTGTTAGTTTTACTAAAACACGAAAGCGCAATAGTTAAAAGTCGCACGTAGAATATTTATATTTGATACACATGACTCCATTTAATATGAACCATGTGGACAACAATTTATTTTACGTTAAAAAACTCATCTAAATACAAGAACAGGAAATAAGACACCAAAATGTGGTTTGTTATATTAAAGGGACATTCCTGAGTTTGCTGCAATTTTTAAGATGTTATCGACTAGCAGAGACTTTTTAACACTTGTAATTACCTATCAAATATATTTTTCTGCATAAAATATTAGTGGCTGTATATTATACGTGTTTCTGATCGTTCTAATATTTGTACTAGGTTAAATTTCATTTTATTTCCTAATATATATTTTTTTCGTACGTACGAAATTATTGACGACAAAATCCAGTTTTGGCTTCTTACAAATATTAAGACGATCAGAAACACATGGGATATACAGACACTGATATTCTAAACAAAAAAATATATTTAATATGTAAGTTTAATCGTAGAAATATTTTATTAGTCGAAAACATCTTACAATGCTGCAAACTCAGGAATGTTCCTTTAATAAAATTATAGTATGATATAGTATACTACTGCTAAAATTATACCTCATCACATATAACATCACGGAAACCCGTGACCTTACTGAATTACGACAGGGTCCATTTTTTCTGGCGACCAGTACCAGTGCCCAGGATGGATAAGTCTGTCGTTAGTGTCACAGGAAACGATTCAAACAGTTGGCTTGAGGGATCGACATGCCATCATACGAGTTTTAAACTGACAGTACATGTCATAAACTAGTTTTAAGCGATTCACAATTATATAATTATGTTTATAAATAAGGGTTTGACACAATGTCAAAGCCACAGTAGTAAAAATGGCAGCTGAAAAGTAAAATAACTTGAACAAAATATTGTAAATTTAATCCATCTTTTCAAAGAGTTGTCTAAAAAAAAACATGCATTATATTACATATAGTATGCGTTTTTATCCTATTCTGTTCAGAAGGAAGACATATGCCGTGTATCATGATGTGTGAAGTGTAATATTACGCACATTGTGGTCTTCTAAACATTCTCTTTTTGTTTTTGGTGGATTTTTCTGTGAAAAGTGATCATGTAACATGCAATAATATCGATTTCCAGTCTTATCATTGAATAAAAATGAATAATTTACACGTGTACTTGAATAAACCAACTGCAGAATATATTATCTAAGAACAAAATATATGTACCCTCTAGTAAACAAAATATTCCATGAATAAAGTTAATTGTATTCAACCATTTACAAACAAGCTATTTTGGTGGAAAGTTTGCGTGTTGAGAAATGTGTAAACTCAAGAAATATCCGTAATGAAATATTAGTTTATTTCCTGTGCGTAAAACGTCCAATTTCCTTGACAAGGCTTGAAGGACACTCTACCATTGATTTCACTTGTGAAGTGAGCCGACGTCATGGTCGCGTTGAGTGCACGGTTCAGACGCCTCTTGTCAATATCCTCGTCAGTTCCTCTAACGAGATCAGGCCGAGGCAATGGGATGGTTTCACAATTTCCCTGTCTGTTTGTGTAGTATTCGTGATCTGTTTTTAGTAGCGCCCTCTGGGTACGTTTCGGTCATTTTACAGCCACTTTACGAATATCACAAGACCATTTACACTAAAAGCTTCAATATAAAGTCCTAATTAAATGAGAGCCATTCAAATTGACGCGACCAGTGCGTCTAAATCATATTCTAAGGTTGTATCCAAAACTGTCAATTTTGTCTTCTGCAACCTTTGATGGTAGCGTTGCCGTTTTGTTTCACAGTGTGTGTATGGGGTTTTTTCCGGATGACTTTCTTTCCTTTTTAAAATTGTTTTCCTCGATTTGATATATAGTTCATAAGGTGTATTTTTTAAGTATTAAATAAACATTAAATAATAATAGTAATACGTGCAGTACTTTATCACGACGACACAGAGACTATTACAGGAATGTTGACAGAAAACATTAAATAGTCTCTATGTATCATTCATAAAATTACAAACTTGGAATGTAGTAAATTATTTCCCATTTGACTAGGAGCTTTTTGTAGATCAGAGGTAGTGTGTTTGTCTGAGGTACATTGCATTAGGTTTATGCTCTTTAGGCTAGGTTTTTTTGGAGGAAGCAGCCATCTCTCTCACGAAAGCGCCGCAAATTGTTTTGTACAATACCTACTATCAAGGTTCCAAACTTTATTTCAAAATAAGGATGATATCGTTATTCACAAGTGACATGTCATTCATAATTAATTTCGTGATTATATCCAATTAATGTTCAAGCAAGCTGTCCTGGCCACACACCTCAGCTATCTGGACTGTCTGTCCCGGACAGTCAGTTAGCGATTAGATGTTAGTGAGAGAGAAATCGGTGTAGTGGTCTTACAACTACCCACTGAGTCGTTAAACTTGCCCTTGGTGTGAGCCGGTAATGGAACGCGAGCCCAGTACCTACCAGCCTACCTACGTGCGTTTTAAATCGCTTTTCGGCAGAAACACACCGTGTGCGATTACCGCTGTCAAAGCCTTTCAAATTGTATCAGGAATGACCTTGTTTGTTTGAAGGCGGAGAAATTGCAGAAAAATTACAAATGGCTGGTACAGTACTTCGGTGTACATAAAGTCAACTACACGATATGTGGCACCATCTTTTCGGCTTCGTAATTTGTTGTCAATGTAACATTTTGACCGAATGTCCACCTTGTTACTTTCAGTTTTTAAAACATTTGAACTATTTTTGGCGTATTATCGTCATGTACGCTGCCATTCTGTACATGTTACATGGGTGAAACAATATGCAGAACTTCTTTACTGATCTCTGGTTGAGCGCTGGTGTCACGCTAGGAGGAGTACACGAGAGGCGTGCGTCTACAGTCGGACTGCCATATTTTATGCTAGTTCAGACTACCAGCTGCCAACAGAAAGTTGTGTTGTAATTTCACCCAACTCCCGACTTACGAAGGGTGCGATCACATTAACAACTAATGGGTTATACAACGAAAATGGAGTTGTAAGAGCGCTCAGACTAGCAACTGGACAGTCGTGGAAGTCGTGAGAGCATAAGGTTGGTCAACTTTCTGATGACAGTCGGTAGTCTGACACTAGCATTACACTTGACGCAAGAAACTGCAACCTGCATATATCGTTATTTAAGTTCCATGAAATCATGATTATTTACAAATTCCAATCAGTGCTTAATATGGTCGACATTTTGTATCTATTTCCTTTTTCTTCGATTTAATTCTGCTAAATTAAAAAAAAAATTAACTAATTAATACTAAAAATAACGACAACGGAACAGTAATATCCATCCCCATGGGGCGATGTCTTTTAAAAAATCGCCACGACACATCTGTTTTATTGCTGCTTTTATTAAATTCTTTACAATCATTGTAACATCCGGTGGGAGGTAATTAGAGTTTGGCAAGGAAATCTCGCTGGCTCTCTAGACGAGGGACTTTGTGTTAGTTTTCAGCTTCTTTATCCTTTTGTTATTTTAGTCGATTTTAGAAGAATCTGGAAATCGTATAGTGCCTCGGCTACTAGTAAATTCAACATTAAAATAATGTTTAACGTTGAATTTGCACAAGGAAAAACAAGTAGGGAATTTAAAATGTAAATGTCATTACCAATGATTGGAACAGAAATTAGGCTTTCAAAAATTAATGCCTAGGAAAGAACATTCATGGCTGTACAACCTAATACCCAAACAGCCGAAAATGTGCACGTACAACACGCAGTATCCCCGTACACGTGGGTAGGGAGTCATTCGCGATATTGAGTGATTACTTCTGTTAATTTTGCTGAATCTCGTGATCAATTAACCTTTGTTCTTTGGATGTTATGCATTGTTTGTCTTTTAATTAGTGATGCGACGTCTACAATGTGAAAAACGCCTTAGGGCTATTGGCATCCTTCAAACTGGTAGAATTCAGTGTGATGTAGCCAATATGTTCAATGTTTCGTCGCCTGTGATCTGTAGACTATTGAACAGATACCAGAAGACCTAAAATATTGATGACCGACCCCGTTCTGGGAGTCCTAGGTCAACTACACGAGTTCAGGATCGATTCATCAGAATGCACGTTCTATAAAATCCAGCTCAAACAGCGATTCAAATCGCTGCACAGTTACACCAGGCTACTTGGGTCCGAGTGACGGGTCAGACGATTAGAAATCTTTTACATGCAGCCCATCTGCTAGCCCGAGTACTCTGACTGTAAGAGAGCTAGACGGACATTTGGACATAAATACGCTCTCATTACAGTCAGAGACCAAGCTATGTATTTTTTTGGCAATTCCCGACAACCAAACAGTTGGCAAAGATTTCCGCTCTAATACCACAACAATCCTATGTTTGACGTCAAATACCTTTACATCGATCATTTTCGAGTTAACTGATTAAAAAAAAAATCCACATATTAATCACTAATACACATAGTACAGAAAGAAATCCGACAGCACCCACATTCAGCTACGCTTCGTGACACTCAGTCGCAAGAATTACAAAGCTCGGTGACCTATTTCGTACGTAGATCACGTGATCGGAATGGCTGAGTGGGCGATCATGTGACGCAACGTCACGATATAGGTCGGCGAACTTAGAATTCTGCTGTCCGGAGTTTGCCGAAGCTTAGATGAATGTGGGTGCCGTCGGGTTTCTTTCTGTAGTGTGTGTATTAGTGATTAATATGTGGATTTTTTTAAATCATTTAACTCGAAAATGATCGATGTAAAAGTATTTAACATCAAACATAGGATTTTTGTGATATTAGAGCGGAAATCTTTGCCAACTTTTTGATTGTCGGGAATTGCCAAAAAAATACATAGCTTGGTCTCTGACTGTAATGAGAGCGTATTTATGTTCAAATGTCCGTCTAGCTCTCTTACAGTCAGAGTACTCGGGCTACCCATCTACATGCTCGGCGACCACGTGTGGTGCCGCCGTTAATGAATCGCCGCATGGTAAACAGGCGCCAATGGTGTACACAGCGTAAAAATTAGGAAATCATCGATGGTATCGTCTTCTTGGATAGGCGTGGTCACGTTTGGCGATATCGAAATGAACGCCAAGCAAATGTCAACCTCAGGCCACATGATAGATTTGGTGCTGGTTCAGTTATGATGTAGATGGCATCACTATGACTGACAGAAAACCACTCCATATTGTTCAAGGGAGGGTCACTGGTCAGTACTACCGAGATAACATACAAGCACCGATTGTTGTCCCGTTTGCTAGCCGGGATGGTAGACGGTTTTTTTTTTCTTTCAAGATGAAAATGCTCGGGCCCACCGTGCACATATCGTTAATGACTGCGTTCAACAGCAAAACGTTACCAGAATGCCAATGGATAGCAATGAGCCTTGACCTTTCCCTCATATAGCACGTCTGGGACTTGAGCTGATATTGGCCAGGCGCTGTAAGAGGAGTGGGATAGACTTCCTCAAATCGCCATTGGGGGATTGATACGTTGCATGCCATGTCGAATATACGAATATTTGACGACTCGTGGGGGTCTTACCCATTATTGATCAAAACGTAAAGTTTCAAGATCGCTTGCTGCCATACAATCTGCTGCCAACATGAACTGTTGGTTGTCATTTCTTCCCAATTACTTCATTATTATCATACAGTGATACCTGTTGATACATTCCATTACTTGTTTTAAGAATATAGTATCAGTGGACTGGTGATTAAGGTACACGGATGTGTTCTGTTTTGTCTTTGTGACAGCCCCTTAAAGTCGTAAAATTGGACACTAAGTTTAGTTAATCTACAAACTTGTAACACATTTGCATAAAGTTAGAACAGAGTGAAAATGGAATTTGTGATGTTGAAACTAGACTAAAACTCTACTCCATAACGGTTACTTCTCAGACGTGTTTTTTTTTTTTTTTTAAATATGAAAAATGTATTTTGTGATATTAGAAAACCAGGATGACCTGAAGCACTTCGGATGTACGGAAATGGATAATCGAAACGATAAAATCTAAGTAAAGTTTTATTTCAGTCATCAAAAACGGCTCCAATAGTGAACAATATGCCCTAGTGTTTAAAAACACTGGGTCCGTCAATTTAAAAGATGTGTGGAAATTATCCATGTGAGTTTAACAGATTCCCCACACCTGGTACTATGTCTATATATATATATATATATATATATATATATATATATATATATATATATATCGAATATAGTACCACTGCAGTTATTGCTGCTGCTAGCACAAAATGGTGTTAGCATCCATGGAGTAACAAAACATTTTATATGTCATAGTGTAACTATATTCAGATGCAATTTATATATTTAGCTCTCCATGTACGATTCAACTACAACTATATTCAGATGCAATTTATATATTTAGCTGTCCATGTACGATTCAACTACAACTATATTCAGATGCAATTTATATATTTAGCTGTCCATGTACGATTCAACTAACTGATATTCTGTTACCTGCCACTTATTCAATAACTTAGTCTTTAGAAAATTAAGGGCTAGCAATCGGACCAATTAGCTTGAAACTAAATTACAGCAATCAGGGACACCATGGATTTTAATTGTTGTCCCCAGCTTAAGAGCTAAGGACTATATACCATGACAATTACGTGTCAACAAACATATGTATTTTATAAATATTAGTTTTTCTATACATGAAAGAGAGACCAAAGGAGGACATCTCAGCTATCTGTTCGTACCTTTCAGGTCCTCGGTTGCAGTGTCAACTCTGTCGGGAGATCTGTGTGTCATTCACTCAAGAGCTAAGACATATATTATATATATATATATGTATTACCACGTTGTTAACAATGGTTCATGTTGGAAAGGAAAATACAACCTACAAGCCAATCTGTGATTTCTGTTATTCGTTTAACATTCCGGTAAAATAACACAAGGAAAACCTACACTGTGTTACAAAAGAAAAACCTACACTGTGTTACAAAAGAAAAACCTACACTGTGTTATAAAAGAAAAACCTACACTGTGTTATAACTATGATGTACAAAAATAATTTGATCTTCTTTTAGCAAAACCTAGTATACGATGTGAAATTGTATATAAGTGGCACAGAACACCTGGAGATATATTGAAAGTGCCACCAAACAAGGAAACAAAGGCAATTAAAAGCATACGGAAACCATAGCTAGCTGCTGACACGTAATTAAGTGGCAGTTCTGTCGGTAAGCAGCGCTTCACGGCAGTTGAGAACAATGGGAGGAAACCCGAAATCACTTAATACATGTCGATTGCACATGCTCACTGATTTATCCGTTCATAATTAATGACATTGGCATTTCAAGATGGAGTGTGTCCAGATAGTTGTCTAGTGACTATTTAAAAAGGACACAGTGGAGTGTGGTGTTGGGGGTGAAAATCGGGTTATTTGTTAGGCTTCTTGCATCTGAAGTTGTTTATCAAAGGCCCGTGGTATATATGTGTCTTCGGTTTGTAGAAAGTGTATACTTTGCTGCTGTTCGGTAGGATTAGTCCATGTCGCGGGAAGGGAGACTATTAACTGTTCACTGGAGGTTCGGACACGTTCATCCAAGGCACGACGCAATTAACACATTTTTAATTACAGCTATATAACCTCGGAATTTTGGTTACGTAAAGCACATATAACAGATAATAAGAGAGGAAACCCGCTGCCGCCACTCAATGGTCTACTGTTTTCCATTAATTACCAGAAAGGGATCTTGTACATGCGCCATCCCACAGACAGGGTAGTACATACCACGGCTTTTGTTACACCGGTTGTGGAGTAGTGGCTGGAACGAGAAATAGCCCAATGGGCCCATCGGTCCTATCTTCCTATCTGGAATACGCCCCCCCCCCCCCCCCCCCCTACCGAACGCTATTGACAGTAGAGTGGGCGGGGTTTGTCAAATATGGACATTTTAGAACATTAATTAGTAAGATAATTTGACCCAAAATATATATATATATATATATATATATATATATATATATATATATATATATATATATATATATATATACTGCCAAAAGGGGGGGGGGGGGTATTTTTAATTTGAGCAATTTATTTTAAAATAATGCGTATTTGACTATAAATTTATTAAAAAGGTAGATCTAAGTTTTAGAAATTATGCTGCAGCAGCGGATCCCCGCTCTTTCAGTATAATATATGTTCCAGACTAAGTGTCTCAAAATAACACTTAACATGATGATGCTCGTATTCAAAAGGAGTTCGAGTGCGTGTGTTTTTGCATTAACTTAGACATTAACTTACCGCAATAAAGAAAAAACTGAGAATTGTAAATCTGCCTATCATTCTCATTATCTTAATATAAATAACTTTCCAGTTTTTCCCACGATTTCAATCTGTTTCGACCCTTTCTATCAATTTCCTCCGACTCTGTCTTCTGAGCTGTCCATACCATCACCTACCTGTCTCAACTTCCTCCACGGGTGCAGTCTCTGTGCATTTCTGCACCCACCTGGCATCCTCGTCCTCTGCCGCTAATAAAGCTGGTCTGACCCACGGCACTAACTAACGACCGTCAGTAGTAGGGGTGCATAGTAGGTGGTTACAAGTGCCTCTTAACAATGCCAGAAGTAACTACTGAACACTCCCCGAGGTGGTCAGACTAAGCCCACAGCTAAAAGCAGATGGGGAATGGCAGGTGTGTGGCACATATAGCCACAAGAGACAAGCACATGTCGCGGTTGGAGAGACAAGGACCGGGATGTGGAGGTGGACAGCGAAAGAAGTTGAACGATAGGAGAAGTTGCCAGATCGGGGAAAAATAAGATGGAATTCAAAGGAGAGAAAGGAAAGGGGGCAGTGGGATAAAACAAAACAAAAAAAACCAACAAAAAAAAACCCGATTGGTATATCAAAAGCCGTGGTATGTGATATGCTGTCTACGGGTTTGTGCATATAAAAGATCCCTTGCTACTAATGGAAGCATGTAGCGGGTTTCCTATCTAAGACTGACTATATGTCGAAATGTTTGACATCCAACAGCTGATGATTAATAAATCAATGTGCTCTAGGTGGTGTCGTTAAACAAAACAAACTCTCCGCTATTAAATTTTATTGTATGTATATTAGGGCTAAGAAAGGAAGTAAATGTCTGAATTCTAGACTTTATAAGTAGAAGTAAATGTCTGAATTCTAGACTTTATAAGTAGAAGTAAATGTCTGAATTCTAGACTTTATAAGTAGAAGTAAATGTCTGAATTCTAGACTTTATAAGTAGAAGTAAATGTCTGAATTCTAGACTTTATAAGTAGAAGTAAATGTCTGAATTCTAGACTTTATAAGTAGAAGTAAATGTCTGAATTCTAGACTTTATAGGTAGAAGTAAATGTCTGAATTCTAGACTTTATTAGTAGAAGTAAATGTTTGAATTCTAGACTTTATAAGTAGAAGTAAATGTCTGAATTCTAGACTTTATAGGTAGAAGTAAATGTCTGAATTCTAGACTTTATTAGTAGAAGTAAATGTCTGAATTCTAGACTTCATTGGTAGAAGAAAAAAAAAAAATATGTGTGGTAAATTTGACTGTTAAAATAAAATTATTATTGGAAATAAAATGGTGGGTATTACATTACATACGCATTGTGATACTGTTTGAAAATGAATCATTTTATTTTGTATGTCATGAGTCATAACAATTTCTACCCAAGTCTAGTTATTTCTGAAACAGCCCCTAGAGGCTATTAACATTGTCTGTAACATAATTAGCACATTTACAGTCCATTTTGTTTGTTTACATCCGCCCAATCGTAAACTGTAATGGGTTTGAAACAACACGTTAAAAAAGAAAGAAAAGAAGAGACCAATGTTGAAATTTGTATTAAACTTCACACTACCCAGCCCAACACTTTCTTTCAATAGTTCTATTCATTCATTCATTTGAACTTATGTCTGTGCTTATATTCAATGCAGGTTCAAACACACTGTCCTGGGCACACACCGAAGCTATCTGGACTGTCTATCCAGGACAGTGGCTTAGTTGTTAGTGGTTTGTGAGAGAGAAGATGGTGTAGTGGTCTTACACCTACCCATTGAGTCGTTAAAACTCACTCTGGGTGGGAGCCGATACCGGGCTGAGAACCCAGTTATAACAAAATGACCACGAAAACGAATAGACCCAGACTTTATAGACTATGTGTATTATTGGTTCTCACGTCTCCTGGACAAAGGTCTATAACTCTGTTTTATGAGTTAATATTCCGAGCGTCTATTATCGAATGAAGTTATGGACCGTTCAACAATGACATAACACAACATAAGGACAAGATGTGATCAATGGTGTAGCGTGATCTGGACCTGGGGTGTGTGTGTGTGTGTGTGTGTGTGTGTGTGTGTGTGTGTGTGTGTGTGTGTGTGTGTGTGTGTGTGTGTGTGTGTGTGTGAATATGAACCAAGTGGACCTTTTTCTATTTTGTTTTTGCACCACCAGAAACTCCATATGTATAAACCTGTATGTGTTAGTTCTGAAAGCGGACCATTTGCTTCAGCGCCCCTAGCCTACGCCCATGTCCATCCTACACGAAGCCTGACCCTAGTTATTAAACAATGTAAAATGTGCTGCAGCTTTTTTTCAAAATTTCAAAAGTTCACAAAAAACGCTTTAGATGTCATTCATGCTAAGAGTGTTGTGGCAACATTGAGGAACACTCCTAGGTGTGAAATGTATATGTATATGAATTATAATAATTACATAAAATTAAAACAAAATGTAGTGGACGATTTACAGGGCTCGAAATTAAAATCCATGACAAAATTAGCTATGCTATCTTCTTGAAATCATGTTCCATGTAACCATAAAAAAACTAAAGAAAACAATAAGACTGAAATTAATTTAATAACCCCACCCCCTCCCCTCCCCCATGAATAAATAAATACAAAAAACATCCGGGACTTTGATACCTTGTATTATAGAAATAACTTATTGTTATAATACTTGACCTCACGTTTTATGTGATGCTTGAGATGCATTGGTTTAGTTGGTTGAATACACTGTTCTTCTAAACAGCTACTTGCACCTGCAGACACAAGACCTTCCTTTCACCCACCGGCCTCGGTGGCGTCGTGGTTAGGCCATCGGTCTACAGGCTGGTAGGTACTGGGTTCGGATCCCAGTCGAGGCATGGGATTTTTAATCCAGATACCGACTCCAAACCCTGAGTGAATGCTCCGCAAGGCTCAGTGGGTAGGTGTAAACTACTTGCACCAACCCAGTGATCCATAACTGGTTCAACAAAGGCCATGGTTTGTGCTATCCTGCCTGTGGGAAGTGCAAATAAAAGATCACTTGCTGTCTGTCGTAAAAGAGTAGCCTATGTGGCGACAGCGGGTTTCCTCTAAAAAACCCAGTGTCAGAATGACCATATGTTTGACGTCCAATAGCCGATAATAAGATAAAAAAATCAATGTGCTCTAGTGGCGTCGTTAAATAAAACAAACTTTCCTTTTTCCTTTTACCCCTGCAGTTGCTTTCTATCAAAATGTTCTATTTTTTGTTCCTTGCCATGACACATTAGACTTGTATCAAGTTCTTCATGGCTGGCCATAACGCATGATCAATCGTGTTCGCAAGATGAAACAATATACTTGTATCAAGAAATCCATCTCAAACTGAAGAAAACGGTCCAGTTTCAAAAGAGAGAGAGAGAGAGAGAGAGAGAGAGAGAGAGAGAGAGAGAGAGAGAGAGAGAGAGAGAGAGAGAGAGAGAGAGAGAGAGAGAGAGAGAGAGAGAGAGAGAGAGAGAGAGAGAGAGAGAGAGAGAGAGAGAGAGAGAGAGAGAGAGAGAGAGATTTGCTACCACATAGGCAACTACCGCTACTGACAATGTAAACCGTTGATTAGCTCGATTGATCTCTAGCCCTCCCCTTATAGTGGGGTGGCTTAGCTAAAAAAAAAAAAGAAGGTCGATTGTGCACTTTCCCTTAAAAGCATGAAAGTTGGCACATGGTACATGGTTAAAGTAACCCATTACAAGGATTTTTAGTCCAGGAGCCACCGAAAACTGCATCTTGAAATCCAATATGGCCACTATTGTGGACCTGTTTTGTTTAATATCTCCTTAACTAGTACATATATCGAGACAGTGAAAATGTCTATACCTAGATTTTAGGGGTCTAGGAATCCAATGGTGACAGAAAATTTTAAAAATTGTGGCAGCCATATTGAAATCCAATATGGCCGCCATCCACAAGCTATTTTTCTCAATATTTCATTTAGTGGTAAATATATCAATACAATTTTAACGCCTAGACCTACATTTTTGGGGCCCAAGAATCCAATGGTGACATTGGATATATGGCTGCTATCTTGAACTCCAAGATGGCCACCATCCTCAAGGTATTTTGCTCATTATCTCAGTTTTAATACAGTTTTAACGCCTATAACCATATTTTAGGGGTCTAGGAATCCAATTGGTGACATTGAATATGTGGCTGCTATCTTATAATCCAAGATAGCCGCCATTCAAAGGCTATTAACATATCATATCATAAAATAACAGGTATATACACAATATGTGAAGAAATGATGCGTTGTTGTTGTTTTTTCTTCTCGAGGTGATATCGTTTAATTGACGGTGGATTAGACGATATCACCTCTCGAAGAAAAAAATGGAAACAGGTGATCTCCTAAATGAACGCGCGTTACTACGGCTGAACCAATGGGATGACGTTAAATCAAAGTGAATGTAACGGAAAATTAAGTATTACAACATAATATTAGTAGTATAATATTATATTAGTAGTATGGATATAAACAAACATTGAATCTGAATAAGTCAAACTGTATATTATGTATACTGCTGAAAAATCATGACTTATAATAATAACTTACTAAATACATAAAATATGCACAATTTCAGTTTTACTGACATTTCGTCAATACAAATAACAAGGTATTTCCAATACCGGATTTGAATGGTATTTACATTAACGTTTAATATAATCTAGATTTAAAAATCTGACAATTATTTACTAATAATATTTAAAATAATATCAGTGGCTAACAACTGCAAAACTGGCCAAACGAAACTATCATAATTATTGTAAAGCTTGTACTCTCAGTATAATAATAGAATAACCTATTTTAACATGCTCTCTCTCTCACTCTCACTCTCTCTCTCTCTCTCTCTCTCTCTCTC
The DNA here is from genome assembly GCF_016097555.1 of Gigantopelta aegis. NCBI lineage: Eukaryota > Metazoa > Mollusca > Gastropoda > Neomphalida > Peltospiridae > Gigantopelta > Gigantopelta aegis. Next base: position 26,286,793 of record NC_054707.1, read on the forward strand.
TCTCTCTCTCTCTCTCTCTCTCTCTCTCTCTCTCTCTCTGTCTAACTCGGCCAAGTAATAGCATAGCTAGACACCAAAATACTCGTAGTTTAAAATAGCTCATGTGTCGTTAAACAAATATTCCTTTCCATCACACTGTCCTTAAACATGACATAATATATTATTAGCATGGTTACACAAATATCATATTATTATTATTATAACGTGTAATAACAAGAAAATCAAAGTTGTATTTGGACAGGTGTTTTATTTTTTAATAATATTTTTGTTTAAAGTATTACGTGAATAGACGTTATGGTATTACTTCGACGATCGAACAGCTGGCCTAATGCGAATAAAGTCATACTTAAACTACTGCATTAAGGATGTATAATGATATAGTAATACCATTAAAATGGACAATCGAATGACAAAATAATATTTTTCAAAACTATTTCTAAACACCTTTTGGCATTGACAAACTGACTGTTGTGCAATCCTTTTGACTTTTTTCTGATCAGTAAAATATTTCAAAACAAATTTGTTACAGAATAAGAAAACTGTCGTCACTACTAATCATATAATGCTTTAGCAAATTATCCATAGTAACCCCCTATCACCTCCCATCGATCACTTCCCTGTTGACAATGTTTTGGTTAGACAAGTTCCTAGCACAATAAAAATGAACAGCCCTTCTCAGAAGAGTGCTGAAGATCAGGTACATTGAGAGTGACACCTATCCCACAATGCCAGTCGCCAAGAGGTCAGTTCAATCAGTGTCGCCCTTTAGAACATCCCGTTGAAAAGCCATTTCATGACATGCTGTTCACCAAGAGCACGTTATCCCACTCTGATGACGGAGTTCGTGTTGATAGGATATTGCGAAGCCTGGGACTGCCTCATCAGCGCTCGCTGTCTGAGAAACACCGACGACGGCATCTTCCCAATTTTCACAAATGGTCCCCTTTTAGCCATGTTCGTAGCTAGATCTGCAGCACGGGACTGCCCTGAGTAGCCAGCGTTTCTTCCAAACCTCAGAAACCTGTGAAATGGCCGCCGCTTACGAATTTGAAATTCGCCTTCTGTTTCCTCTCCATAATCATTTTCTGGAGTTAGTGGTTGGTCTTTAGAGAGTGAGACATAATCCATGAGGTCATGTTGAAGTCTGGACAATAGTCCATCTCTGAGCAGGTCCAGGTCGGAGTCGGGGACATCTGCTTTTAAAAATATGATTCCTGATACCAGATTTGCAATGCAGCAAAACACCAGTAGGAGCAGGGACGCTGTGGTTGATGACGTCGTGCACATGTCGTATCTTGGCGTTATATATCTAGAAAGAAACACAACGAAATGATTGGCTGGTTGAGGCCGGATCTATAGGAATTCTGATGAACATGCTTTGATAAACATTCAATAAACAATATAGTTTAATTGGTCTCTATGCTAATATCCTGAGGTGCTTACAATACAGGATCGAACCACCTCAGTGGATGTATTCAAATTATTCGGTTTTTCTCGTTCCAACCAGTGCACCACAATTAGTCAAAGGCCGTGATATGCGCTTTCCTGTCTGTGGGAAAGTGCATACTAAAGATCCCTTGCTGCAAATAGAAACATGTAGCGGGTTTCCTCTGATGACTACGATTCAGAATTACCAAATGTTTGACATTTAATAGCAGATGATTACTTAATCAATGTGCTCTAGTGGTGTCGTTAAACAAAACAAAATTTAACAATGCTGATACACAATTCTCGTTTATATGGTATAATCCTGAATTTGACCTTTCAAAAAAATATTTTAAATTTGTTTTCCATTTAAGAATCAAGCACGCTGTTCTGGGCACATAGTTGAGCTATCACACCTGTCTGTGGAGGACAGAGGTTAGTGGTTAGTTGTTAGTGTAGTGGCCCAAAACCTTCCCAGTGAGCCAGAACTGGCACTTAACAGACCAATTTTTAAATAAGCTGCAAAGTCATACAAAATTTATTTTTAAAACATTTTGTGAACTGTTATTCGCAAAATGAGATGGAAGTGTACAAACGCATAATGTTCTTTTAAAAAATTAACAAGTTCTGAATAACTTTCTCGTAAGTGTAATATTTATTTATTTATTTATTATACATTAAGATTCGTGTAATTTTACAGAAAAAAATTAAATATTGAAATTCTAAACATTAACGTACATGATATCGTATTCGTTGAGTATTTGAGATTCGGTATGTTTCACTAAATGTAACAAATGTTTCGTTGCGGAGTTTCACATGAGCCAGACAATTATTTCCACAGGCGACAGTGATTTGAGAAAATCCCAAAGGTGACCATCACAGAGTGTGGACATGATCTGAGGAAACTGAGAGACAGACAACTTGACGTCGTGTTAGTTCCTCGTGACAGACGCCGAAACACCTGCAGCGATCACTGCGGACACGTTCTCGTTCAATGACGTCTTACTCTCGGTGCTTTATCTCATTTTATTTCTGTCCTTACAGAACAATTCTTAATACGTTGTACATTTTTTTATGATATGAATGGGAGCCAGGTGATGATGGCGCATGTTTTGTATCAAGTGCTTCATCGTATTGTGATTTGCGAGATTTCTGCCGCCACTTAAACCATCTATAGAAACTACGAGTTTCATTGTTGTACGTATTGTATGGTTGTTTATTAACGCTCAAAGGTAAACAAGTGCGGTATATACATATATATATATATATATATATATATATATATATATATATATATATATATATATATATATACAGGCCCGTACGCAAGGGGGATGCGACGGGTGTGTACGCACCCCCCCCCCCCCCCCCAATTACTAAAGGTCCACTTTTCTCTATTAAATTTAAATAATGTTACGTAATCGTTGTTTTGAGGGGTTATTTTTATGTTGATTGGTCCCATCATGAGCAATTCGCACCCACCCATTAAAAATCCTGCGTACGGGCCTGATATATATATATATATATATATATATATATATATATATATATATATATATATATAATTACAAAGTTAAAAAGCCAAAAATAAAAAGGAATCGAATGTCGGCCGAATATTTATATAATTTGGAGCATTTTAGAAGGACAGTTGAAACAGAAATGAGAGAAAGAAGAGAGGATCGGACTATTTAATAATATAAAAAATAAATAAATTCTGACATAAATTTTTTAAGTCCGATCTATATGTCCACGTGTTTGGCCTCGTTATGGCCATTAAGGTGCACAACTTGTAGGGACGAGATGGGTTGCATCCCGTCAAGAAAACCCCTTGAATGACAGTAATTAGATGTGGAAGGGTATGTGGAAATACAGTTCTTGAGAAGCCAGATCCGTCTGGACGAGAAAATATCAGACTAGGGTGTAGTCCAGTCGTCATGGTTAGTATAGTGGTGCGGACGGGCCCGGCTCTGGAGGATACGAGATGGTACCAATATGAAACAAAGTAAAGTCCAGAAAAGAGTAGTAGGGATCGACCCCACTTCCTATTTCGTCTTAGAGTAGGGAGGTCAATCTTCCAGTGTTGCTAGGACAGGCTGGGACAGGTAGAGACTAAACGCGAACAACCGTGGCGTTCTGCAGAATGGCTGAATGTATGACTGTTTGAATACCATTTTAAATAATGGGAAAGTAGTGTAACGTTCGGTTACGTCAGGCCACGTGAGATCAATGCATTATCCGCCAATTAATCGTACTGGTAGGAATGAACAGAGAATTGTATTCTCTCAGAACACAGTCGGTGTTACATTTGAGGTGGTTTACAAATATTTCCACAGCAAGTATACTGCTTATACGTATAATACAATCAAACATTCAAAGAACTAAATACATATAAACCTGAGGATCCTAATTTTTATCTTCATATCTAATGGTAAAGCTTCCAATTCCCGTAAATCATGGACAAAGGTGTACTCTTTCTCAGCCTCGATATAGCTCTTTGAAAATATCACTTTATTTGGTCAATGTTTTGATTATTACCACTTCGATTAAAAACATAAATATTTTGTCATTTCTAAACAAAATTTAAAAACAATTCTTTGGGAATGGCAAGGAATTTAATTTAATTTATAATATTCTCATAGTACATTTTACTAAGGCTTTGAACTCAAGGTTTGCTATCATAAACACCTGTTGGCAGATCCAAAAATATCAGTACATCTCATCATATTAAGATATTAATAATATTTTGTCATTTCTAAACAAAATTTAAAAACAATTCTTTGGGAATGGTAAAGAATTTGTTGGTGGTTATGCATACAGAAATAAATTTTACTTGATCGGATAGTTCAAGTAAGAAACTATTTTTAGAAAGTATTCTCTCTTAATCACTACTTTGCAAATAAGCAGGATAGGTTGATCACGAACATAACAGTTATCCACCCTTATGTCAAAGCACCGCCTCGTGCTGCTATTATGTAAGTGACAGCGTATCACTTGCACAGTTAGTATCAGTTAGTATTAAAATACTTTAGAGGTCAACCTACTTGTAGTCTCCAGAGAGGGAGATTTAAAAAAAAAAAAACATTTCTGTGTTTTATATTATCTTTAATGAGGAACTATGTCCTAAACCGGACTATATTAATCCGCTACAACAAGTACCAAAACAACAAATGGTGGTGCGCTGCCTTAATAGCAAACAGACAGATCATTTATTGACGTCGCACAAAATTATCGTGATAATAAAAAAAGATAAAGTTTGTTTTGTTTAACGACACCACTAGGGTACATTGATTTGCTAATTATCGGCTATTAGATATCAAACATTTGGTAATTTTGACATAGTCTTAGAGAGGAAATCTGTTACATTGTTCCATTAGTAGCAAGGGATCGTTTATATGCACCATGCCACAGGATATCACATACCACGACCTTTAATATATCAGTCGCGGTGCACTGGCTGGAACGATAAATAGCCCAGTGGGTCCACCGACAGGGATCGATCCTAGACCGACCGCGCATAAAGTGAGCACGAATGATAATGATGAAACAAACAGTTAAACAACGTCTTAGTAGATTATTTAACCAGAAAAGTAAGTTTTTCAGTTTTTGGTCATAAATTGTACTAGGTCATTGTGAAAACGAACCCGATTTAAAAAAGAATCCCTGTTAACGCCCATGGTGTCATGTTAATTGTCACTCTTCGTTTCCAGTGTTGTTGTCGGGGAAACACACTACTCGCTATACCACATACCGCCGTATCTGATCAACCAGAATTGAATCATTGATTAGAACGAGAACAATTCCTATGGATTAATCAAAGGGAAACGATTTTTTAGAACTTAAAGCATACAGTTTGCATCTCACCTCCACATCCCACTCCACCCACTACAGACTTGGGAATATTAAATATTTACCTTAACTGATCATGTATAGTAACTTTGTGTCTTAATGTTGATCGCCATTACTTATTTAGGACACTCGCCTGTTACGCGAGCTTTTGATTAGGGTGAGGAAAACTACTTGACATCATAGGCAGGGACTGACTTGATTACTTTGAATAAGAAATCTATTACACTGCTTGTCGTGTTTCCACAAATAGACTTTGGTGCGCTATTAATGAACTAGCGTCTATGTGTCGTTTCTATTACGTTGCTCTATTTAATCAACATTTACATGCAACCAGATCTACAGATGACATTTCCCTCGAACAGTGGAGGGGCGTGGCATGAGGGCATCACGAAGAAGCAAGCAGCAAACAAGGTTATTTATTTTGAGTCATAAGAGATTACTGTCGAGGATAAATGATAATGCCTGGGGACATCCACGCCTCTTGCAAACTTGACCCCCTAATACCTGGTTCCCCTTTCCCTCCCTTCGTATCCAGGAAAAAGGTAAATACATGAATATGTCTAATAAATAAAGCAAATAAGAAAACAACAAATTAATTAATAAATAAATAAAATAAAAAATAAAATAAAATAAATAAATAAATAAATAAATAAATAAACACACTGATGGTGGTGGTGGTGCTGATGACTATAGCCAAACCTGCAGTGTCAGTATTGTGTAAGTTTTATCTAAACTCAAACTGTGTAAAATAATACTTTAAATAACCGCATTACTTTTAGAGAGAATACATAATTTATATTATCTATCATTCGTGTGCTTTGAAATGTCTTTCAGTCCTACATTATTTTAATGAAAACATACCAGACTAGATAATGGAATTAAGGAAGGACATGTTTTATTTAATGACGCACTCAACACATTTTATTTACGGTTATATGGCGTCAGACATATGGTTAAGGACCACACAGATACTGAGAGGAAACACGCTGTCGCCACTTCATGGGCTACTTTTTTCGATTAGCAGCAAGGGATCTTTTATATGCACCATCCCTCAGACAGGATAGTACATACCACGGCCTTTGTTTCACCAGTTGTGGAACACTGGCTGGAACGAGAAATAGCCCAATGGGTTCACCGACGGGAATCGGTCCTAGACCGACCGCGCATCAAACAAACGCTTTACCACTGGCCTACGTCCCGCCCCGACTGAATACTGGTGACGTAACAATATATATATAATATCACTATAATATATAATATCACTAAAGAAGTGCACCAAATCCCATACGATCTTGATGACGATATAGACGGTTATGTCGTTCAGATTATAAATTCAGCATCTACAGTAATGATTATTCAACGGTGAACCATAGTTGTGAATAATCGGTGGTGTAAATGCTGAATCTATAACTCGACTACAAAACTGTTATGACGATTACAATCATATCTCTACACAAGACAGAGTGAAACTGCCATTGACACGGATTTGATTGTTTCCACGAATCCGTGCCAGGTGCTTCGTCTACACGAGGACTGCCACTACCCAGGCCGCCACATCAAGACTGGTTCGACAGCTGTAAATCTGGAACACTCTTTATGGTTTGGAATAATTATTTCTGAGTTGTGTAACTTGGGTTATGGGTTATTGCCATCCTCGGTGCCTGTGTATGTCGGCTCGGTTTACGTCACAAACATCCCTTGGACTCATCTTAAATTATGGCAGTGGTGTTTGTTGTTTATATCGTCGTGGAACATCCACGATCAAAAATCATTGTTACTGTAGTTGTTTGTTTGCCCCTCTGCCCCGTTTTCTGTTTCTGTCATAATAGAGCACCTCTAATACAGTAATTTAAAAGTCCACCCGGAAAGACGTTTGAGATTGTTTTAAAACGAAGAACGAAACAAAACAGTTTATTTGTATTCATACAGGTTATCTAACGTGTTGCCAAATCAACTGTATTCGTTGGATATAATTGCGTGGACAAAATTTCTTTACTATTGTGAAATGATGTTTGGAAAATAATGTTCTTTTTTTAATTCCCACAGCCCTGAAATTAAGTACAAAACGGAATATAGATGTACATAACTAGTTAGATACTCAACTCATGATTTGCATTTTACAGTTAATCTGCACATTCTGCTAATCTTAGTCACAACGAGTAGTTCTTATAGTTAAGCAAATTCTAATAAAAACTGGAAACTGGTTACCAGTACAGTTAGTGTCCAAAATAATCGTATGAATTTACAATAATCGTATGAATTTATTGATATAGCATTTAACGGCACACCAGTACAAAAAAAAACTTTGTTTATTGGGCATCAGACAATGAATTAATCAATGAATGTTTAACACCCCAGCACAAAAGATACATCGGTTATTGGATGTCAAACTATGGTAAATGCAAAAATTATGTGATGAACAACATCAATATAAAATACATTTATGGATATAAACAATAAGTTTCTAAAGCCACTGACCTGATCTCCGGTGTTATACGTATTTACTGATTAGTATAAAATTAATTTAATACAAACTGCAAACAGATACTATTTAACTGCAAGTTATGTAATATAACGGTAAAAAGCTGCAATAGCCGACAGTATTTTGCATTGTCTTTAAAACTGATTTCACAATTACAAAAGCTAAAACACAGCATATGGATGTGCCGTGTTTAATCTAGGTATGAAAACGAAATAAAGATGTACGTACCTTTCGTGTCAATTGAAGAATGACAGATGGTTCAGCTTAGCGATCTCCATAACACAAAGGACCGGTATTTATATAGACAATAACACTATAAATCGGCTTCTGATGACGTCGATAACGAAGGCGAAAAACAAAACGACTAGCGCGCTTCTCTGGTATAGGATATATATGGAGTACAATAAATTACCGAACTTAACGAAGCTTCATCCACATGGCCAATTAATTGACGTGGGATGATCGCCAGGGGCTGCATATCGACAATTATGATACATAATCAGTCTTTGTTCAAATACTGGCCGTTCATTTATAACTTTTTCCGACACCACAGACGCAAAAGCCAGAACAAATTGCGTTTTAACAAACAGTTACTTACGACTACTGTCATACAGATATTTCTCCTCCTCCGAAATGTAAACAGTTAAAACAATAGCAACAGCAGCAACTACTATCCCCACTACTACTGTCATCATTAGTGTTACTTCTACTGCCACTACTACTGCTACTTGTACTATTACTACTATCATTACCACTACTACCACCACCACTACTACTGCTACTTGTACTATTACTACTATCATTAACACTACCACCACCACCACTACTACTACTTGTACTATTACTACTATCATTACCACTACCACCACCACCACTACTACTGCTACTTGTACTATTACTACTATCATTACCACTACTACCACCACCACTACTACTGCTACTTGTACTATTACTACTATCATTACCACTACTACCACCACCACTACTACTGCTACTTGTACTATTACTACTATCATTACCACTACTACCACCACCACTACTACTGCTACTTGTACTATTACTACTATCATTACCACTACTACCACCACTACTACTACTGCTACTTGTACTATTACTACTATCATTACCACTACTACCACCACCACTACTACTGCTACTTGTACTATTACTACTATCATTACCACTACCACCACCACTACTACTGCTACTTGTACTATTACTACTATCATTACCACTACTACCACCACCACTACTACTGCTACTTGTACTATTACTACTATCATTACCACTACTACCACCACCACTACTACTGCTACTTGTACTATTACTACTATCATTACCACTACTACCACCACCACTACTACTGCTACTTGTACTATTACTACTATCATTACCACTACTACCACCACCACTACTACTGCTACTTGTACTATTACTACTATCATTACCACTACTACCACCACTACTACTACTGCTACTTGTACTATTACTACTATCATTACCACTACTACCACCACCACTACTACTGCTACTTGTACTATTACTACTATCATTACCACTACTACCACCACTACTACTACTGCTACTTGTACTATTACTACTATCATTACCACTACTACCACCACCACTACTACTGCTACTTGTACTATTACTACTATCATTACCACTACTACTACCACCACCACTACTACTGCTACTTGTACTATTACTACTATCATTACCACTACTACTACCACCACCACTACTACTGCTACTTGTACTATTACTACTATCATTACCACTACCACTACCACCACCACTACTACTGCTACTTGTACTATTACTACTATCATTACCACTACCACCACCACCACTACTACTGCTACTTGTACTATTACTACTATCATTACCACTACTACCACCACCACTACTACTGCTACTTGTACTATTACTACTATCATTACCACTACCACCACCACTACTACTGCTACTTGTACTATTACTACTATCATTACCACTACTACCACCACCACTACTACTGCTACTTGTACTATTACTACTATCATTACCACTACCACCACCACTACTACTGCTACTTGTACTATTACTACTATCATTACCACTACTACCACCACTACTACTGCTACTTGTACTATTACTACTATCATTACCACTACCCACCACCACTACTACTGCTACTTGTACTATTACTACTATCATTACCACTACTACCACCACCACTACTACTGCTACTTGTACTATTACTACTATCATTACCACTACTACCACCACCACTACTACTGCTACTTGTACTATTACTACTATCATTACCACTACCACCACCACCACTACTACTGCTACTTGTACTATTACTACTATCATTACCACTACCACCACCACCACTACTACTGCTACTTGTACTATTACTACTATCATTACCACTACCACCACCACTACTATTGCTACTTGTACTATTACTACTATCATTACCACTACTACCACCACCACTACTACTGCTACTTGTACTATTACTACTATCATTACCACTACCACCACCACTACTACTACTGCTACTTGTACTATTACTACTATCATTACCACTACCACCACCACTACTACTGCTACTTGTACTATTACTACTATCATTACCACTACCACCACCACTACTACTGCTACTTGTACTATTACTACTATCATTACCACTACTACCACCACCACTACTACTGCTACTTGTACTATTACTACTATCATTACCACTACCACCACCACTACTACTACTGCTACTTGTACTATTACTACTATCATTACCACTACCACCACCACCACTACTACTGCTACTTGTACTATTACTACTATCATTACCACTACTACCACCACCACTACTACTTCTACTTGTACTATTACTACTATCATTACCACTACCACCACCACTACTACTGCTACTTGTACTATTACTACTATCATTACCACTACCACCACCACTACTACTACTACTGCTACTTGTACTATTACTACTATCATTACCACTACATTACCACCACTACCACTACTACTGCTACTTGTACTATTACTACTATCATTACCACTACTACCACCACCACTACTACTTCTACTTGTACTATTACTACTATCATTACTACCACCACCACTACTACTTCTACTTGTACTATTACTACTATCATTACCACTACTACCACCACCACTACTGCTACTTGTACTATTACTACTATCATTACCACTACCACCACCACCACTACTACTGCTACTTGTACTATTACTACTATCATTACCACTACTACCACCACCACTACTACTGCTACTTGTACTATTACTACTATCATTACCACTACTACCACCACCACTACTACTGCTACTTGTACTATTACTACTATCATTACCACTACTACCACCACCACTACTACTGCTACTTGTACTATTACTACTATCATTACCACTACCACCACCACTACTACTGCTACTTGTACTATTACTACTATCATTACCACTACTACCACCACCACTACTACTGCTACTTGTACTATTACTACTATCATTACCACTACCACCACCACCACTACTACTGCTACTTGTACTATTACTACTATCATTACCACTACCACCACCACTACTACTGCTACTTGTACTATTACTACTATCATTACCACTACTACCACCACCACTACTACTGCTACTTGTACTATTACTACTATCATTACCACTACTACCACCACCACTACTACTGCTACTTGTACTATTACTACTATCATTACCACTACTACTGCTACCTACTATCATTACCACCACCACTACTACTACTGCTACTTGTACTATTACTACTATCATTACCACTACTACCACCACTACTACTGCTACTTGTACTATTACTACTATCATTACCACTACTACCACCACCACTACTACTGCTACTTGTACTATTACTACTATCATTACCACTACCACCACCACTACTACTGCTACTTGTACTATTACTACTATCATTACCACTACTACCACCACCACTACTACTGCTACTTGTACTATTACTACTATCATTACCACCACCACTACTACTGCTACTTGTACTATTACTACCATTACCACTACTACTGCTACTTGTACTATTACTACTATCATTACCACTACTACCACCACCACTACTACTGCTACTTGTACTATTACTACTATCATTACCACTACCACCACCACCACTACTACTACTTGTACTATTACTACTATCATTACCACTACCACCACCACCACTACTACTGCTACTTGTACTATTACTACTATCATTACCACTACTACCACCACTACTATCATACTACTACTACTGCTACTTGTACTATTACTACTATCATTACCACTACTACCACCACCACTACTACTGCTACTTGTACTATTACTACTATCATTACCACTACTACCACCACCACTACTACTGCTACTTGTACTATTACTACTATCATTACCACTACTACCACCACCACTACTACTGCTACTTGTACTATTACTACTATCATTACCACTACTACCACCACCACTACTACTGCTACTTGTACTATTACTACTATCATTACCACTACTACCACCACCACTACTACTGCTACTTGTACTATTACTACTATCATTACCACTACTACTACCACCACCACTACTACTGCTACTTGTACTATTACTACTATCATTACCACTACCACCACCACCACTACTACTGCTACTTGTACTATTACTACTATCATTACCACTACTACCACCACCACTACTACTGCTACTTGTACTATTACTACTATCATTACCACTACCACCACCACCACTACTACTGCTACTTGTACTATTACTACTATCATTACCACTACTACCACCACCACTACTACTGCTACTTGTACTATTACTACTATCATTACCACTACATTACCACCACCACCACTACTACTGCTACTTGTACTATTACTACTATCATTACCACTACTACCACCACCACTACTACTGCTACTTGTACTATTACTACTATCATTACCACTACCACCACCACCACTACTACTGCTACTTGTACTATTACTACTATCATTACCACTACTACCACCACCACTACTACTGCTACTTGTACTATTACTACTATCATTACCACTACTACCACCACCACCTACTACTACTGCTACTTGTACTATTACTACTATCATTACTATTACTACTATCATTACCACCACCACCACTACTACTGCTACTTGTACTATTACTACTATCATTACCACTACTACCACCACCACTACTACTGCTACTTGTACTATTACTACTATCATTACCACTACCACCACCACCACTACTACTGCTACTTGTACTATTACTACTATCATTACCACTACTACCACCACCACTACTACTGCTACTTGTACTATTACTACTATCATTACCACTACTACCACCACCACTACTACTGCTACTTGTACTATTACTACTATCATTACCACTACTACCACCACCACTACTACTGCTACTTGTACTATTACTACTATCATTACCACTACCCACCACCACTACTACTGCTACTTGTACTATTACTACTATCATTACCACTACTACCACCACCACTACTACTGCTACTTGTACTATTACTACTATCATTACCACTACCACCACCACTACTACTGCTACTTGTACTATTACTACTATCATTACCACTACTACCACCACCACTACTACTGCTACTTGTACTATTACTACTATCATTACCACTACTACCACCACCACTACTACTTCTACTTGTACTATTACTACTATCATTACTACCACCACCACTACTACTTCTACTTGTACTATTACTACTATCATTACCACTACTACCACCACCACTACTACTGCTACTTGTACTATTACTACTATCATTACCACTACTACCACCACCACTACTACTGCTACTTGTACTATTACTACTATCATTACCACTACTACCACCACCACTACTACTGCTACTTGTACTATTACTACTATCATTACCACTACTACCACCACCACTACTGCTACTTGTACTATTACTACTATCATTACCACTACCACCACCACCACCACTACTACTGCTACTTGTACTATTACTACTATCATTACCACTACTACCACCACCACTACTACTGCTACTTGTACTATTACTACTATCATTACCACTACTACCACCACTACTACTACTGCTACTTGTACTATTACTACTATCATTACCACTACCACCACCACTACTACTGCTACTTGTACTATTACTACTATCATTACCACTACTACCACCACCACTACCACTACTACTGCTACTTGTACTATTACTACTATCATTACCACTACCACCACCACCACTACTACTGCTACTTGTACTATTACTACTATCATTACCACTACCACCACCACTACTACTGCTACTTGTACTATTACTACTATCATTACCACTACCACCACCACCACTACTACTGCTACTTGTACTATTACTACTATCATTACCACTACCACCACCACCACTACTACTGCTACTTGTACTATTACTACTATCATTACCACTACTACCACCACCACTACTACTGCTACTTGTACTATTACTACTATCATTACCACTACTACCACCACCACTACTACTGCTACTTGTACTATTACTACTATCATTACCACTACTACCACCACCACTACTACTGCTACTTGTACTATTACTACCACTACCACCACCACTACTACTGCTACTTGTACATTACTACTACTACTACCACCACCACTACTACTGCTACTTGTACTATTACTACTATCATTACCACTACTACCACCACCACTACTACTGCTACTTGTACTATTACTACTATCATTACCACTACCACCACCACTACTACTGCTACTTGTACTATTACTACTATCATTACCACTACTACCACCACCACTACTACTGCTACTTGTACTATTACTACTATCATTACCACTACCACCACCACTACTACTACTGCTACTTGTACTATTACTACTATCATTACCACTACTACCACCACCACTACTACTGCTACTTGTACTATTGCTACTATCATTACCACTACTACCACCACCACTACTACTGCTACTTGTACTATTACTACTATCATTACCACTACCACCACCACTACTACTGCTACTTGTACTATCACTACTATCATTACCACTACTACCACCACCACTACTACTGCTACTTGTACTATTACTACTATCATTACCACTACTACCACCACCACCACTACTACTGCTACTTGTACTATTACTACTATCATTACCACTACTACCACCACCACTACTACTGCTACTTGTACTATTACTACTATCATTACCACTACCACCACCACTACTACTTGTACTATTACTACTATCATTACCACTACTACCACCACCACTACTACTGCTACTTGTACTATTACTACTATCATTACCACTACTACCACCACCACTACTACTGCTACTTGTACTATTACTACTATCATTACCACTACCACCACCACCACTACTACTGCTACTTGTACTATTACTACTATCATTACCACTACCACCACCACTACTACTACTGCTACTTGTACTATTACTACTATCATTACCACTACTACCACCACCACTACTACTGCTACTTGTACTATTACTACTATCATTACCACTACTACCACCACTACTACTACTGCTACTTGTACTATTACTACTATCATTACCACTACTACCACCACCACTACTACTGCTACTTGTACTATTACTACTATCATTACCACTACTACCACCACCACTACTACTGCTACTTGTACTATTACTACTATCATTACCACTACCACCACCACCACTACTACTGCTACTTGTACTATTACTACTATCATTACCACTACCACCACCACCACTACTACTGCTACTTGTACTATTACTACTATCATTACCACTACTACCACCACCACTACTACTGCTACTTGTACTATTACTACTATCATTACCACTACTACCACCACCACTACTACTGCTACTTGTACTATTACTACTATCATTACCACTACCACCACCACCACTACTACTGCTACTTGTACTATTACTACTATCATTACCACTACTACCACCACCACTACTACTGCTACTTGTACTATTACTACTATCATTACCACTACTACCACCACCACTACTACTGCTACTTGTACTATTACTACTATCATTACCACTACCACCACCACTACTACTGCTACTTGTACTATTACTACTATCATTACCACTACTACCACCACCACTACTACTGCTACTTGTACTATTACTACTATCATTACCACTACCACCACCACTACTACTATCAATAGTGGTATAATCCGACTACTATTACTACTACGACTACTACGAATACTACTACTTTGACTACTACTACTACTACAACTACTACTACTACTATTATTACTACTATCATGACCACTACACCACCACTACTGGGAGTATACTAACAAATCAAATCCCATAGACGACATAGTAACATATGTTGCTAAAACCTGCAGCGTATCAATCGACATATCCACCACGGGTATAAATACTACCACCCCTCACTCTTAAAGTGAATCAGAAAAATAGGGTAGGGGTGAAGCTGTTCATTTCAGAGATAACGGGTAGCGTCTATGACTACCCTAGTTCCGCACAACATTTGAGTACTTTATTGCAGTAGCACATGGCTACTTGACACAGTGGTACTAGGTGAAATAAAACTGCATACATTTTTTTGTGTCAGGATAAAAGTATCTCTTTTTTTTACAACCAACACACTCATATTTATAACCAATCACCGGACTTGTGGTGTTAACGTCTCTATCAAAAGTTCGACGTACCTCGAACTTTGACCCAACCGGAAGTTATTTGGTTTAGTACTACCTACTAACAATAGTTGTATATATTACTATTAATACTAATACTGCTACTGCTGCTACTACTACTACTTCTACTACTACTACTGATGCTGCTGGTGTTACTGCTACTACTACTTCTTCTTCTACTACTACTACTACTTCTACTTATTCTACTACTACTTCTACTTATTCTACTACTATTACTACTACTGCTACTAGTACTACTACTACTACTACTACTTCTACTTATTTCTGTGTGTGTGTGTGTGTATGTGTGTGTAGATATAGACATTCATAGATAAATAGATAGATTGATAGATTGATAGATAGATTGATAGATACATAGATAGATACATACATACATAGATAGATAGATAGATAGATAGATAGATAGATAGATAGATAGATAGATAGATACATTGTAGATACCTCTGAAAACCGGACGATCAGACCGTATCAATCATTATGTCGGCAGTAATTGATTCGTTTATTGTCACTTCACCGTCTTCGGCCAGATTACCTGCCTGAAAACGTAGATAGTGCAAAATGCACATGCTCAGGTTAGCCATTAGATATGCAGTCTCCGTTACAGATGACTGGGTATGATCGAGAAATAGCAATTAAACAATTAAAGATCAAGTGGCATCTTTTCTATCCGTCACAAACCTGTTTATGGTTTGCTTCAAGGATCGACAAAACAACAATGCATTTAACCCACTGTCTTCCTATTGTTTGAATTTGATTTTGTTTTAAAAATGTTTATTTAGCAAAATAATGAGTAGGCAGAGTAATGTTGGCTTTGATGTTGAAAATATGTCATTGCAATATATATCCATTTTCAACTATCGAATCGGTCCGAATATTGGAATATTCGCTCGCTAATTTAATATTAAAAATATTCTAATAGTATTGTCAAGTATTCGAATATCTGGGATTTGTAGGTCGTATGGAGGAAATGACTTAAAATAGATCAATAATACAATTTCTTTTAATTATAAGATCGGCCCTGCATGCTGCTTACCGCGTGCATTCAGTTGGAAACGACAATGTCGGCCTACACTACGGTTGCGTGGTAGTTTTCCTAACTCCCGACGTACGATAGGTGCGCTCAGATTAACAACTAATCATTGCTTATACGACGTACGATAGGTGCGCTCAGATTAACAACTAATCATTGTTTATACGACGTACGATAGGTGCGCTCAGATTAACAACTAATCATTGTTTATACGACGTACGATAGGTGCGCTCAGATTAACAACTAATCATTGCTTATACGACGTACGATAGGTGCGCTCAGATTAACAACTAATCATTGCTTATACGACGTACGATAGGTGCGCTCAGATTAACAACTAATCATTGTTTATACGACGTACGATAGGTGCGCTCAGATTAACAACTAAAAAGCGTAGTGGAAATAGATACCTCATTTATTATTCTATCCAAACTGGTTCAAGGGCTCCAGCATGTTCTCATTTTAATATTGTGAACAACGGCCATTTTGGATTTGAAGATCAAGTTGACCTCACCTACATATTGTACATCCTCCTGTTAATTTATGATTTTGATAAATAATTCCAGAGTTCCCATTTATTAAAATTATCAATGTGGTGCAACGCCTATTTGGATTTGAATGTCAAGATGACCTCAGACCGCAAAAATAAAACCATAAGAAGATTAGGTCTCCTCTGAGTAATGGAAATAGATATCTTAATCATGATACGAACTACAATATTAAGTGAGATATGACGAGTATATCTCGAGTATGGCTGCCGGCGGCCATCGTGGATTTGAATTAGTACAAAGCAGAAACAAGTCATTGTCAAATAAATTTAAAACCAGGCGAGTGAGGTATGCCAGGATGTGACCTAGGGGCTTTATTCACAAAGCTCTCTTAGGCTCTACTAGACAACAAAGCATCCTCTTTGCAACTCTTTTTGCATTCACTGCGATATCGCAAAGTTGCGAGAGTTTAGTGAATTAGGTCCCAGATACGCAACAATGGCCGTTATTGTGAAAGTAAAGTTTTTCTTCCATGCACTAAGAATGAATCCGTCTTGGCATACTCCTGGTCATATGTCCAATCGCATTTTAGGGGATCTTGCCCCATTCTTCATGGAGTGCGGAACCTAACTCTGGCAAATTATCGGATGATGTTGACGGGTTCGGAGACGTCGTCCGATGATGTCCCATAGGCGTAATCAAATGGTGAAAGGTCTGTCAGATGTAACCAAATACGTTCTGAATACTGGATTTGTAAATTCTGTAATATACAAGTTATTGAAAGTTAATACCATTTTGTATTAAAATGTCCAATTTATCGTGATTTAGGGATGCGCCATTTGCCCAAAGTATAATAGATGGCCAACTGTGCAAATGTTATACCAAAGTCTGTCTTCCAATAGCCAGAGAATTATAATAAATCTAGCTAAGTTTATATGTTTTGTCATGCTTAAACGTCAGTCGATTGCTATATACATTTCTTACCGATCTTCCACTCCACCATTGCCAGTTCTAGTCTGCACGTCTTCACTGATTTTGTATTGCATTGCATTGTATTGTATTACATGGTATTATATTGTATTGTATTGTATTGTATTGTATTGTATTGCAATGCATTGTATTGTATATATTTTATTATTAATTAATTTACTTATTTATTATTATATTTTAATGCATTTGCTTTGTTTTGTGTTGTTTAATTCTACAGCCAAATCATTATACAAATTTTGTAATACTTTAATAAGGCGGTCATGAACTGGAGTCGTGTCTGTTGGTCGTCCTGAAGGCAGATGGTCATCCACATATAACTTATAGTGAACTCATTTTGGCTGCCCCGTGACGTTTTTCTTTCTTTCTTTTTGTTTTCTTTTTGGGGTTTTTTGTTTTGTTTTGGGGTTTTTGGGGGGTGGGGGGTGGCAAGTTTAGGATGGATTTCAAGTATTTGGGTACTATTCCGATAAATATCAAAACATCTGTTATATTGTGTCATTTTTAATATCCCCTACTTATTTTGAGAAGTATATTTTAAACTGATGAAATACTTAAACACACTTGGACTCATACAGATTGAACCTGATAATTGTTACGTTCATGGAAGTATGAGCCACCGATTCATTTAGTCATTCATTTCACCTTATTTTTGTGTTTGTATTCAATTAGGGCACACACCTCAACTATCTGGGATGTCTGTCCAGGACACTTGGTTAGTGGTTAGTTGTTATTTGTTAGTGAGATAGAAGTCGGTATAGTAGCCTTACACCTATCCACCGGCCTCGGTGGCGTTGTGGTTAAGCCATCGGACTACAAGCTGGCAGGTACAGGGTTCGAAGTACGGGCCCCAAGCCAGAGCGAGTTCTTAAAGCGGCAGTATCCGGACTATTTTTATTATTTAAGCATTGTCACGGGGATCCTATAATACCCGTACTGAATAAAACACGATTATCCAAATATCTCTCCTAACTGTATATCTATTTGATCTCTCTGTATCGGGCAGGCTACTACCCGAGTGGCCCGGCTCTAGGAGTAATCAGAGATAAGATCTGATATAAATATATATATGTAGCACGTTTGGTTCACTAAAAACACAACAAAACACAATACACTTTGGAATCTGTATTAACTCTAACATTGACAAATGTACTTGCCGCAGTAGTTAATTAACAACAACAATATAATAACAACCCAGAGCTAATCACTTAATTAGTTAATCACTAGGTGTCTAGTTTACACAATATTCTAATCACTTCACCGTGATACAACACACACACGTGTGATAATTGAGAAACGCTTCCAGTGTTTCTTACTGATATATCTAAAATCCTAGCTATTTATTATAAAATCCCAGACTGGTCCGGAGACAGTCCGCGGGACCGAATCTTATGATGTGTATATTTCCACAGCGACCAAGACGGTATATTTTCTTACAAGCCTAGACTGGTCGTCGCCTAGTTCGCTAGAGATACCATGGTCGCGCGGAGGTATTACGTAACCACTCTCCACATGGCCTCCACACCTGGTCTGGGTGTGTATTAGGGGGCACGGTCGAGCGGAGGTATTACGTAACCAAGCTGCACTAGCCCTCTAAAACAATTAACATCGCCACAGGCGAAAAGATAAGAGCATGTTCCGTCACAAGCATATAGAACAGAAAAGCCAATTACATTTGGTGCATATATGACGCAGCACTACGCATTGCTTTCACTACGCTGGCTTATCCAGGTCAAAAACAAAGCCAGTGTTTCGAAAGTGGGACATTTTTGTCGGGCTCCTACCGAACTCGATTTCCATTGGCTTATCAAATGTGTGGAATTCCCCAACAAGAGATCACGTGAGATTTCGCAATTTTTTAACAAATTTAACTGTCTTGTTTGAGCTGTCGTCTCATATCTCCAAAACATATTTATATCCATAGAGGTATGGTACAACGCCGTTCCAGGGGTCGGTGGGTGGGGGATTTGCCTTGAAATTTTGATAGTGGACAGCTATTGGCATACGCGTTACATGTAAGGGGGGTGTTACTAATTACGTAACGCTCTAGGGGTAGAGGAAATGGGTACTGTGCTCGATTTACGTAACCTTTTTCAGGACTATATGTTATTTTTATTCATTACTTTGGAAATGCGCGGCTAGTCTAGGATCGATCCCCATCGGCGGGTATATAAAAGACCATGGTATGTGATATCCTGTCTGTGGGATGGTACATATAAACGATCCCTTGCCAAAAACGTGTGTGCAGGGATTTCAACGGGGTTGGGGTTATAGACTGTGTTGAGCGAAGTTTATATGGTCCCCCAGAAAATACATTTCAATTTTTTTTAAGCTTGGGCAAGTAAGGGTTTCTACCTCCAATACCCTCCCCCTGCACATGCACCCGATTCCTCTCTAAGATTATATGTCAAAATTACCAAATGTTAGACATCCAACAGCAGATGGAAGGAGGGATAGGATATGTTTTATTTAACGACGCACTCAACACATTTTATTTACGGTTGTATGGCGTCGGATGATTATTAAATCAATATGCTCTAACTTTGATGTCGTTAAACAACCCCCCACACACACACACACACACACACTAACTTTACCCTTTCCAAACGAAAGAATATATATTTGAATTTGTCGATTTTAACACGTAAAATTAAGAAGTGAAAACGTTCATTGTCTACTTTAGTATATTTTATTTTTAAAATATATACATGATTAATGTGTTACTAGTTTACAAACTAAACTTTGAAAGTTCTACTAACACTTTATAAAATATTAATTTTGAAATAGGAATGTACGATTGTCGATAATACGTTGTCAAGATCAAACCGGTTTTAACGAAAGACTCTATTACCGTATCCTCAACCGAACCTTCTTCGTACAGCGCAAGATTTCTGTTTTTAATTTTTTGAGACGAACAGGCTGTCGTTTGTGCTTTGTCGTACAGTCGACGAATCGAGCGTATACTTTTGACGATCTCCGTCCATAGCGAACACACACGAGTTTTTTAAAAGTGCATTTGAGCTTGTATTTCATATTTGTACATGATGTTATAATATGGTAACCAGAGAATGTAACTTTAAGTGCTCAGTAGGTATAAAACCACTACACCCTCTTCTCTCTCACTAACCACTAACCAACTAAGAACTAACACACTGTCCTGGGCAGACAGCCCATACAGCTGAGGTGTGTGCTTGAACCTTAATTGGATATAAGCACGAACATAAGTTGAAATGAAATGAATAGACCTACCCACTGAGTCGTTAAAACTCGCTCTGGGTGAGCCGGTACGGGTTTCGAACCCAGTACCAGTGTTATGTCCGATGACTTAACCACGACTCCACCGAGGCCAGTAACACAGAATCCCTTTCATACTTATGTGTAGACGGCTTCGCGCAAACGCTACAGTGTTTAAAGTGAGTCTGTGCTTCATAATGTCATGAACGTAAATAATTATCATGCTTGATTCTTGAATGACCACTTTTTGTATTTTCCTAGCTTTCCACTACCCCATCCCCCAGCCCACCCCTCAGCCCACCCCGCCAGTTGGATGATCTTACAATTGTCATGAAAACATTGTGTATTCAATTATAATTATCGTCAAGCCCCCCCCCCCCCCCCCCCCCCCCCCCCCCCCCTTCCAGGAAAGCTGAAGATTTGTGTATGTCTTTAAAGTGTAACACTAACTAAAGTAGTGTCGGAAATATAATAAAAATGATTTTCGTCAATTATTTGTTTCATATTAAACTGACAAGTAAATATTTTGTAAATACCTATTTAATGATACTCTACCTAATTTAGCATTTACTTGTTTGGACTCTCATTGATGTACAAGGTGGTGTTTACTCTTGAAATTGAAATAAAGATGTCAGTAAACAGGAGATTTGTGACCTTTATTGGAACAAACTATAACACATTTTGATGATATGTGTCAATTTCATTTACCCTTAAACAAACTTTTAATTTAAAACTGCAAGTTAACCGATTATTTTGAATCGCAGCATAAATTATTAATTATGACCAGTATATTTAGTGAATAAAAATTCAATATAAGTACATTAGAAATTTACACAATCTTGCAACCACTTAAAGGTGCTATATTAGAAGTTGTATGTGAGCATCTGTTTGTAATAAAGAAGAGTAGCCCATGCAGTGGCAACAGTGGATTTCCTCTCTCAATATCTGTGTGGTCCTTAACCATATGCCTGACGCCATATAACCGTAATTAAAATGTGTTGAGTGCGTCGTTAAATAAAACATTTCTTTCTTTCTTTCTGTTTGTGATAAAGATTCTCCAATAAAAATGTATTTTCTATTTGTAGATAAAATTATTTTCTATAATCATTTATGAGCATATAGTTAAAGGTGTAGTCTTTAAATGTTAAAGCAAAATTTAATAAAAACATGATTTGCAATAGCTATCATAATGCAACTTTGAAATAGCACCTTTAATACTGGTATAATAGATCACAAACTCAGAATGGTTCCTGACAGTTTTTCTCAAAAGTTACTTATAAATGTTTACAAATATTTTGTTTTGGAGAGGGATAGGGGTAAACCGTCATCAGAAACAGTTTCTCACATACTGTAACAGCGATGAAACTGACACATGTTGACCAAAATTTGTTGTTGTCTGTTCCAAAAAGTGCACAAATCACTGGCATCTTTCTTTTGATTTCAAGACTAAAAACCACCTTGTACATCAATGAGAGCCAAAACAGGTAAATGCTAAATTAGGAAGACTATCATTAAATAGATATTTACAAAATATTTACTTGTTTGTTTAATATGTAAGAAATAATCGAGGAAAATCATTTTTATTCTATTTCCGACAGTACTGTAATCTCAGTCGATGAAGTAATCAATGGGAAGTAACTCGTCAAGCCTTTGGGCGTTTCGTCACCACGTAATTGGCCAGTCGCGATGCACAAATCACTACTCTATAAGCGACTGAATCAGTAGTTAGTAATCCCAGTTCATTTCGCTACATAATAAGGATGTAACCACATTAAGAAGCTTGAAAACACAGCGAGCGACTTGATGGCTAGCTGGATGGGACGGTCACAATTGCGATATAGGGGTGGCTTATTTTATTTCAGGATTCATTTATTTAAAGGGACATTCCTGAGTTTGCTGCAATTGTTAAGATGTTATCGATTAACAGAGACTTTTTAACGATTGTAATTACATATCAAATATATATTTCTGCATAAAATGTTAGTGGCTGTATATTAAACGTTTTTCTGGTCAAATTTCATTTTATTTACTAAAATATATTTTGGTCGTACGTACGAAATTATTTGAAGACAAAATCCAGTTTGGGCTTCTTACAACTATCAAGATGACCAGAAACACATTGAATATACAGACACTGATATTCTAAACAAGAAAATATATTTAATATGTAAGTTTAATCGTAGAAATATGTTATTAGTCGGAAACATCTTACAATGCAGCAAACTCAGGAATGTCCCTTTAAGGGTTTGGGATTGGCAGAGAAACCAAATATAGACTTGAAAGACATTCGTGCAAAGGAGCTCGACTGTATTTGGAGAATGTTATATAAATAGTTCATACATAAGAAGAATATCACTTACCACGGCGTTTGATATACAATCTAATTAAAATTAGCTCCACTATTACATCACTGGTAGGATTCTGCAAGTAAGGTTTTGATTGGTGAACATGAGCTCCAACTGGCTGGTGTTAGATCCACATGTAATAGTGGAGCTAATTTTAATTAGATTGTTTGATATAGCAATACCGGTTGGAACGATACAATACCAAATGAGTCTGTGTCCAATGAGAAGACTCCTGCGACGTACGATTCTTCATGTGAATGTTCTGTCACTAATCGTGAACTTTGATATTGGAATCGGTTAGGAAATACAGGAAAGAAAGAAGGAGGTTTTTAAAGTTTGTTTTGTTTAACGACACCAGTAGAGCACATTGATTTATTAATTATCATTAACGTATTTGGTAATTTTGACATATAGTCTTAGAGAGGAAACCCGCTACATTTTTCCATTAGTAGCAATGGATCTTTTATATGCACCATCCCACAGACAGGATAGCACATACCACGGCCTTTGATATACCAGTCGTGGTGCACTGGCTGGAACGAAAAATAGCCAAATGGGCCCACCGACAGGGATCGAACCCACAGCGACCAGTGACGGATCCAGAAAATCAATTTATGTAGGAGGGGGGGGGGGGGCAGTGATATGAGGTGGAATGCCAAGGGAACTTTGGGGGAGGTTTGGAAGGGGATCTTTAACAAAAATGAAAATTAATATATAATAAAATTATAACTATCGCAAAATTTAGGGGGCCCGGGCCCATGCCCCCCCCCCCCCCCTAGATCCGCCTCTGCCGACCGCGCCTCAAGTGAGCGCTCTAAAAAAAAAAAAACAAGTAATAATAACTGGGTATTGCTATGTTGGTGTTTAAAATGTGGTTATACCGGCACTTGGTTGAGAAATATGGAGAGAAAACACCCACATCCGTCCACGTAAACCACTTCTGTCCAATAAAAAGCAAAGGACATTAATTCTTTACATGCAATTTCCCCAGTTACCACAGTCTACAAAATGTAGGATTCGAACACAATAGTATACATTTTAAAGTCATAACCGCAGGACGTGCGTTTTTAGAAGTGGGTTTAGAGAAGCTCTTTGTGTACGAGACGAAACAATAAAAGACACGTCATAGGGTACCATAGGGTGCGCACCACTTTCATACCCTGATATCCCCTTTTTTACATTCCTGTAATATTTCGCACTTTTTTTTCACATTTTGAACCGACGACCTGTCGCACCTGGTGATGGTGCTCCGTCATTGACCCCAACTCTTCATTGCAGCCGAGTGCAACTGCTCGTTTCGTACAACACTTCTGTGATCGATTCGCCGTTAATTACGTTATTCAAAATCTCCGAAAGGAAAACCACAAACCTATTCTGATGAAGTAGTTTTCCAAGTAACCACCAGTTATTATTGCGGACATTAAACTGACATACATGTAAACACGTGTACACGTACATCTCTTAATTTGTTCTTCCTGGTAAACCATTAGCGTAATGAGCATTGTAAATATCATGTATCTCTACTTTGTGTACATTGTGGAGACTTCGTTACTGCATTGTACTTACATGCGATAGTGCTTGTTGCGAATCTTCTGTCATACGCAAGGGTCCGCCCATCTGTCTTCATTAGATGATCAATAGTCTTACAGGTTTCCACCAGTAATTTGATAGCGTGTGCAACTACAGGTACGAAACCAATTCCATAAACAAGAGTTCTGTGTATTATAACGAAGCTCCCACAACATGCGTGGTATATTACCAGAAGGCGCTCCGTAATTTGAATTAATTACTTCGCTGTAATAAGCCATATGATGTGGTGTGGTGTGTATGGCATAGTCCAGGTTTCTTAGAAGGCAGGTGTCAGGTGAATTTAGGGATAAAAGGAATTGTAGTTTCCGAATATTTGGACACCAAAACATCCAAACAATGTGAAGAATATTTGCATCTATTAAAAAAGTATTTTAAACTAACATTGGTGATTTACCAGCAAACTGAAATAGACAGCAATTTCTTGGATTTTTGTAGAAATACCAAATTGTTGAAGAATTCAGAATAATTAGAACGCTACTTTCCTGATTCACAGACGAAACAACCAAAGAGTGGATGTTTCATCCGGTTATTTTACGAAGCAATTTACAGATTTTTGTTCAACACATTTCAATATTTTGAAAACTTCAGGGTAATTTGAAACCCAGGTTTGCGATTCATTGTCAAATCAACCAGACAGTAATCTACACAGCTGTTGTCCGAGGAAGTATATTTTCTTTCCATTACGTCAGACTTGGAGACAATTTCAAGCAGATTTGGGGATTCTTAAACAAAATAAAGATACGGTGATTCATCCAGTTTTGTGAGGAACAATACTAGCTTTTCAGGATGTTTTTTTTTTATCTGTTCCCAATATTCTACAGTTAAAGCATGTTAAAAGACAACCACATCTGGCAATCGAATCATCATCTGAAAATATGTGGTAGATATTTATTTACAAAGGCAAGTTACTTTATTTAAGTTATTTATTGATAGGCCATAAGCCTATATATAAAAGTACAGACTAAATATATTGATAATTCGGAACCAGTTGATTTTTTTTTTATAAAAGCCAGCAGACTGCGCAACAAAACAAAAACAAATATTATTTTTTATTATTGTTACTAATATTTAATTATTTTTTAATATTTATTTATCTGTTTACTTTAAAAAAAAACCTTTATTATTACATTTCCAAAAATATCCAAAGAAATACAATTGCGCATTTGAATGAATTTGGTAATCATACGGTGATTCACACAATAAAATCCTGTAATACATCGATTTGTCTGGTTTATATGCAAACCCCTAACTTTTTTCTTAAATATTCAATTCATGAAAAATTCATGACAACTTGTAAGTCATATATTCCACTCTTCAAAAAACGTAACACATAAAAGCAACTACTTGGATGTTTTCTATAGAAATCACATTACTGGAGGACATTACATATTTGGTGTGAAACGTTCGACAATATGCTGTAGCTACAATATAAAAATATATAACTCGGCGACTTGTCCTTTATGAAGATCTGCTATTTGTTTTCATAACATTTCTATTATAGAGGACAAAAAAGCAACCGATTCATTCCATGTAAATGAGCCTTCTAGCTTTCCTGCAATATAGTTATAAAATCTAGAAATAGGAAACATACAGGAGATATTAAGGACAATTTTGAAACGAACATAATTCGACATTTCACAATCAAAGTATGCAACTTGCCTTTCACCAAAATGGTGTCTATAACGGAGTTTTTACCTTCATTGCGTGTTTCGTTGGAATGTCCCTGGTATGTACAATGGAACTAAAAGTTGGTGTCATGCTTATATCGGACGCAGATTATCCATACACTATGGAACGTGTTGGCGCTGCAATAAGAATTGCATTTGACAGAGTTAATTCTGAAATCCTCCATCCCAACTATAATCTTGTACCAGTGGAACGAGCTTATGACGATGTTTGTAGTGCTCGGAATGCTACAGGTAAGTGTCAGTGGTGGGTTTATTTTGTACTGATGTTTTGTTTCTGTTAGGCAATCTCGGTGGTGCAGGGGGAGACGCGCTATAGTTTAGGACATGCACGGTCGGGATGGTGCGCTGGGTTGTGTTAGTGAATGTGCTGGGGTTTTAGCATTGCATTCATATGTACATTCTGGATACAATATTTCAAATTTTGTTTTGCGGTTGGAAGAAAAATAAATTGATATGTAAGGAATTAATATACCCTGAGCTACTACAAATATTGGGGTGGTGAGAAATACACTGAGTATATAGATAAATACACTGGGTATACAGCTCCTAAACCGGTAAATGTAAGTCAGTAGTAATTCTAATAGTGAGAAATACACTGGGTATAGAGATCCTAAACCAGAAAATGTAAGCCAATAGTAATTCTAATAGTGAGAAAGGCTATGCTGGTCGAATATATATTACAATCGCGACAAACTTCAGACCTGTAGTCTCTATATCCTGTATAAATTGCAAAGATAACCGAGGTCTGCGTGTCGTTGGCGGAGTGTCGAAACCATAAATTGAATAGAAACATGATTGTTGCTGGTTTGGTCTTTGCTTATATGGTGAGACGTTTTCATTATTTATTGTATTCAATTGTCTATACAACTAATTATATTGGAGGTACCTTGAACTATAATTCCAGCTTTTGTGAATTCAGTGATTCCATACAGTATGATAAGACATGGATCTAGTATTTCTGAACGCGACTGTTTTCACGGCGTGCAAGCATAGTAGTTGATGCTAGGATATTAAATAGTTTCACCATGGAACAGTCACCGTATATTTAGCCACTATTGATGTTGTAGTCCAGTGTGTGGTCTTACCCCCAAATGCAAATAAAGTTAATTGTAAACTATGGCAATTTTCATGTCTCGTACCTATTCGAAAGCATGTTTAACTCATAAAAAATGTCCACAACAGGTACTTTTGTAATCAGCGTTTTGCTGAAAAACAATAAAAATGACAACCAAAATCCACAGAAACTTTTAGAAAAACTGTCAATACTTGTTTGTATGTGTTATTTGTTTGTTTGCTTGTAATTTTGTAAAAGATAAAATTGCATCAAAACCATGTAAAACGAATCATTACAGAAATTATTTTACCCTCTACGATGCTTCTAGAAAAAATATTCTATGTAGTTATTATAATCAGTAATAAGTTCCTCGTATTTATAAAAAGAATATCAAACATCTAGGACAAAAGTGGTATTTAACCATTTTAGCTGATCCAGTAAAAATATAGAAAACCAAAAAAAAAATCACCGGAAAAAGACCGTACAAAATACAGAAGGACAAACAGATATATTATTAATAATGTACAATACATATATACAAAACAAAAACACAATTACATAACCCATTCCTTGTGGAATTATGAAAGACGTGTAGGTCACGCATGTACCATGACAATAATAGAAATATGATAACATTGTTTGTATAAAAAAAATTCTCTACGGCGTTGTAAAACATAAAAATAGGTTTTATCTCTTACAAACGCAATGTTAGGCTCTGACAGTAAACATAATTGGGCCGACTTTACAAACCCTGTTTATGTCTTACACGCGTGTAACTACATACATTTACAATGCTTAAACACCTGTTTATGTCTTACACGCGTGTAACTACATACATTTACAGTGTATGTCTTACACGCGTGTAACTACATACATGTACAGTGTTTAAACACCTGTTTATGTCTTACACGCGTGTAACTACATACATTTACAGTGTTTAAACACCTGTTTATGTCTTACACGCGTGTAACTACATGCATTTACAGTGTTTAAAAACCTGTTTATGTCTTACACGCGTGTAACTACATGCATCTACAATGCTTAAACACCTGTTTATGTCTTACACGCGTGTAACTACATACATTTACAATGTTTAAATACCTGCGTCCATAATTTTCTAAATCAGGTAACAACATAAAAATTGTACAATAAAACTGAGCATGTTGATTCAAATTAAAACGAAGGTCCTCGTATAATGGACAGTTTATAAAAACATGAATTTCATCCTCAACAGATTGATTATCACACATAGGCGTACGGGCTCCCTTTTTGTAGGGAGCAGGCTGGATTTTGCCTGAATTAAACGAAAATGCCCGAATCTGGATAACAACATTTATTCATATTAACATTACTACCAAACAGCGACATTGGGTTGCAAACGAATGCATTTTTACACGGATTACAACATATTTTGATGGAAATACATGGCAAAATGGTATCAGGTTAGCATATTTTGTCCGAATATCTCTAATATTTTTGCCCGAATTTGAGATTTTGCTCCAACACCGGGGGGGGGGGGGGGGGGGGGACAGTTGCACCCGCCCCCTGTCTCGTGCGCTGATGTTATCACATATAGGACAGAATCGCTGATCCGCCGACAGATTCACATATTAGCCGGTCTCTAACCGAACAGGAGAACCACCATATTGAAATTTAGCAAAGGCACTCCTGTATCGGCCTGGTATTGCAAAAAAGCAAACCGAAGACAAAAGAACAAGAACTCTGTGGCAACATTTAGGACTAAAACACAATGCATAAAATTATGTTTCATATTCAGTTTTACATTGAATATTAGGTTGATAGTTAAATGCAAAATAACGTGTAAACTAATTTTTTGAGAAATGGTATTAATTCATGTTTTATCATGCATGTAGGGATACAGGCACGGACAGACGTGAAATGAATGCCAACGCAAATAACATTGATGTAACAGATTGCATATTGATTACAAAACTACTTGACGTCAGTTTGAAGTTTCCAACAGAAAATTTACACAAGACAAAATAATAAAGAAACAAACACAATGTAACAGATTGCAAACGATATTTAGGCATTAAACAAATTGCAGACAATATTTAGGTATTAAACAATGTCTAATTTGAAATATTGATTACTATAAATTAGTCCTAAAATATTTACATTTTAAAATACTTTTTATTTTACATATGAAGAGTTTAGGCGCAAAACGCGATATATCCATTTTTCATTTTCAGTAAAAGTGGGGGTTTTAATTGGCGTATATCGCATTTGGATAAAGAAAAAAAATATAAAAAAATAATAATAATAATAATAAAAACCCTGGATTTACCCAATACAATTTCATAAGGATCAATCACGTTTTGCAGCAAATCAGCGGACCTACAATAACGGCTTTAACTAAAAAGTAAAAAGAAAATGGTTTATATCGCGTTTTGCGCCTGAATTCTTATTATATTTATTATAGAACATCAATATAAGCATACAAATATAGACTAAAATTTATTATTAGGCAACACGCCATTATATAAATGCATAGTGCACTACGAGTGTAGCCGATGTATTTCTTCCTTACTGTTTCCATTGAGCTGGAGGTGTTGATTAAAACAATATATCACTGGTTGATCAGAAAAGGGATAATTATGTAAGAACACTATTGGTGTCAATTCAATGTTTGATTATTTGAAGAAACTAAATTCTGAAAACGATGACACCGGAAAATGTAAACTCGCTGATATTGTACCCATTATGAATTCTACAAGACTACAAATGATGAACTCAAAGAAGAAATAAAACTATGATTAGGATGATGAATGAATCTTTAACGATACCCCAGCACAAAATCACATGGGCCATTTGGTGTTAAACAAAGGTACTTAATGATCAACACCACTATACAGTTCTAAAGGTATTGATAACAACAGTGTAGACAGCTATGACAGAGTCAAATTTATGAAAGACACAATGAAGCATATTAACATTAAATACACCCCATCCCCCACTAGAACTAGTTTTAAAATTCCAAGAGATACATAGCATGCGTTATATTCGTCACTCTCGAGGAAACTCAACAGAAATTTGCCACTCATGCATTGCGACGAGGAACTTCACACGCATTGGACGAGAAAAAACGATGCATAATGAACATGAAAAAATAACAGTTATCATTTTCGAATATTTCACTTCAGCATGCGATATTCTGTTTTATTAATAATGTTTAATATTGTTTTTGATATTGGCGTAACTCCTACAGCCCGACTGAAAGATGATCAGCTTGAGAAATTACCGACGTATTACATTGTTACGTTGTCTGGGAAACTTATTTTTTCTAATTAATAATAGACAAGCTTACTCCATGATTGATAATAATTTCGTATTACATACATTATAAGAAGTATTAAATGAAACTAAGAAAAATATGTATTGTGCTTTTATCGATTTTCAAAAAAAGTGCTCTATTCTGTAAATTTGAAACCAAGTTTTTCCCAAGTTACTTATATTTTCATTTCCGCTAAAGGTTATTTCAATTTTACACAAATTATTGAAAATTATGCATTAAAATTGCTTTTTGGATAAAATGAAAAAGGCTCAAGAGTTACCTCTCCTGGAAAATGACGTAGTTTTTTGTATGCTATAGCCCAGTTGTAAAGCGCTCGCTTGATGGTCTATGGTCGATTCCCGTCAGTGGCCCACGACTGGTATATCAAAGGTCGTGGTATGGGCTATCCTATTTGTGGGATGAACATATAAAACATCTCTTACTACTGATGGAAAAATGTAGTGTGTTTCTTCTCCAACCGGCCTCAGTGGCGTCGTGGTTAGGCCATTGGTCTACAGGCTGGTAGGTACTGGGTTCGGATCCCAGTCGAGGCATGGGATTTTTAATCCAGATACCAACTCCAAACCCTGAGTGAGTGCTAACCGAGGCTCAATGGGTAAGTGTAAACCACTTGTACCGACCAGTAATCCATAACTGGTTCAACAAAGGCCATGGTTTGTGATATCCTGCCTGTGGGAAGCGCAAATAAACGATCCCTTGCTGCCTGTCGTAAAAGAGTAGCATATGTGGCAACAGCGGGTTTCCTCTAAAAATACAGTGTCAGAATGACCATATGTTTGACGTCCAATAGCCGATGATAAGATAAAAAAAAATCAATATGCTCTAGTTCCTTGTAATGTTGGTGTACGACCAGGACAAAATATATCACTTTTTTCATTTCCGTTAGATTTAAATGACTTAGAAACATTTTAGCTACGAAAAAAACCCAGCAATACAATATCAACCACTTTGTCACTTTCTCAAGAGGTAATTTTAAAACTAAAATGTTTCAATTATGCATAACAATAAAGACACAAAAATTGTAGCTTATGTTAAATACCTTCAGCGTGTATTGAGTAAAGTTGGACCATTAACAAATGCTAAGGAATATTTAATCAACAGTCTCAAAGTTTGTTTTATTTATCACGTGACTGTCAGATGTGTTCCACAAGGTTGTAAAACCTATACGGATGTAACGTCTGGAGTTTTAGTAATCTAGATATAATTTAACGACTAAACCTCTAGTTTTGAAAATATATATTATGTATTAACAAGTCGACACCAAGCGTTATTGTCAGTGGTGCATTTGGGATATTCTTCATTGTCTATTAAAGTTAGAATATTGTTAATTGTAGAGAATCTTAATTGTATTGTATATTTTACATATTAGTATCCCAGAAATATAAACTATATGCTATACCAAGTCCTTGGTATATATATATATACTACTCAAAAGAATTTAAGGGTCAAAAATGTATAACCAAATAAGTTTCAGAGTGTATTAGATTGATGATGTAAACTACACCAAATTTTTTATTTATTGTTCCATATTTACAAAAAAACACAAATAAACGTCACTGTATACAAGAAAGTCACATGACATGCTGTCAGAGTTCAAGGTTGTCAAACATGGATTTTACACATTAGAACATTCGTTTAATAGTGTGTGAATCCACCCCTGGCGCGAATACACTCGACACATCGTTGCCTCATGCTGTTGATCAGACGTCTGAAGAACTCTTGGGGAATGGCCTGCCACTCTGCCATAAGAAGTTGACCCAGATCATGAAGGTTGGCCGGAGGGGCATGGTTATCCCGAACTCTCCTGCCTAATTCGTCCCAGGCGTGCTCTATTGGGGCCAAGTCAGGCGAATATGCTGGCCAATCCATCCTGGCGATACCTTGTTGTCTGACAAAGTCCGTTACCACCCTGGCGCGGTGGGGTCTGGCATTGTCATCCTGCAGAACTGCCCCGCCGCCAATCTGCTGAAGGCCTGGGAGAACCAACGGCCGGATAATCTCATTCAGATAGCGGATTCCATTCAGATTGCCATCCACCACATAGAGGGGGGTCCTGTGGTGGATAGAGATGCCGCCCCACACCATGACGTTGCCACCACCGAACCGGTGACGTTGTCTAACGTTAACGTCAGCGAAGCGCTCCCCAGGACGTCTGTAGACACGAACCCGACCGTCGTTGAACTGGAGACTAAACCTGGACTCATCAGTGAACATCACTCGACCCCACTGAACACGTTGCCACCGCAGATGAAGCGTGCACCAGTGACGTTTGGCCGTTCTGTGACGTGGTAGGAGTGGTGGTCGAACAGCCTGGCGACGGCAGCGTAGATTATTGACTCTCAGGCGATTGCGTATGGTTTGATCAGACACTCGAGTTCCAGTCGCAGTCCGCAGATTGTCACGTAATCGGCGTGCAGTGGTTGTGCGTTGACATAGAGCCGTATTGGTGATGTAGCGGTCCTCTCTATTTGTAGTGCTTCGGGGTCTTCCCGAACGTGGACGATTTCGAACAGAATTCGTTGCTTGGTACCGTTGCGACAGTCGGCCAACGACACTCTGACTGACACCAAGTCTCAGAGCAACATTTCTTTGCGTATTGCCATCCTGAAGCCAAGCAATAGCCCTTCCTCGATCTTCGATAGTCAGTTGAAGTCGTACCATTGTCGAATTTGGAGTGTGCACCGTACACGAACGCAAGCTCCAATTATACGGAAATTCAGCATTGGCAACATGGAATACACGTGCAAAGTGTGCAAATGAAGCGCTTTGTGAAAAAGCAAGTTATGGGCACTTAGCAGACCTTTCGCTTTCGCCCTAATTTACGTGCAAATGTAAGCATGTTTTCGCCATTAGAACTAGTCGACAGTGTCAATGACAATGGATTTTAATTCATTTATGGGTTGCTTAGACCCACTTTCGTCAAAATGGAACAATACCACGCGTGACATTATGGTCCATCTAATATAATTGACATTCATAAAATAATGTCGAAAATATCGTCTGACCCTTAAATTCTTTTGAGTAGTCACTAGATTAGTGTGGTTTATGTAACATTACTCATGTACCCGTTTGAATGTGTTGTGCATAAAACATGATGTTAAACAAATACTATTTGACCAAAAATGGATAATGTTAAATTTAACACATCTAAAGGTATTATAACATGAATGTAAATTTCAAAATTAATTGGTGCTAGAATAATATGTAAATTTAGAATTGGTAATGTCAACTTGTTTTGTACAATAATAATGAGAGCGAAAATAACACCTTTTGCGAATACCTGATACCATCGGTGTTACGAAAGTGATTCACCGGTGCATGTCATCACAGCTGAACTTATTCTAATGAGCTCTGTGCTTATTTTGATTTAGTAAACTAGTTTGTGAGTGGCAGTCCTCTGTGGGGATGCAAGAGGGATATCCAGTAAAGTATTTTCGAGAGTGGTTTAGGGTAGAGTGATGGAAGTACATGGTAAAACGTTTTCACGCTAGCACCGAAATGTCTCTGTGATTTTTGAGGGGCGGGACGTAGCTCAGTGGTAAAGCGTCCGCTCGATGCGCGGTCGGTCTGGGATCGATCCCCGTCGGTGGACTCATTGGGCTATTTCTCGTTCCAGCCAGTGCTCCACAACTGGTGTTACAAAGGCCGTAGTATGTATTATCCTGTCTGTGGGATGGTACATATAAAATATCCCTTGTTGTTAATCGAAAAAGAGTAGCCCATGAAGTGGCGACAGCGGGTTTCCTCTCTCAATATCTGTGTGGTCCTTAACCATATGTCCGACACCATATAACTGTAAATAAAATGTGTTGAGTGCGTCGTTAAATAAAACATTTCCTTCCTACGATTTTTGCACGAATTTGATGTTTTGCACACCCCACCCCACCCCACCCCACCCCACCCTGTCTCGTACGCTTATGGTTGTGCTTGTTTGAAGCATTTCGACTTAACACAAGTGTAGAAGTTGCATCTATATAAGTCTATGCTTATGCAATAATGTTGTGTTTTACAGGTGTTGCAGCCGACCTGTTTTATACAGAAGATGTCGTCGCACTGGTTGGACCAGCCTGCACGTATGCATTGGACGGGGTTGCTAGGCTTGCGGGCTTTTGGAACATTCCTATTATAACGGGTAAGTTGGATAAATAAATAAATAAATAAATAAAGAAAGAAAACAATAAAACCCACCATATAAAAACCGTAAACAAAAGACTAAACACGGACGGACGTCCACGCACGTTTTCCGTGCGTCGGTGGCCGTAAAAGCGTTCATACTAATCACGGAAAAATAGTCACGCACATCTTCTCTCCGTCGAGAAAAAACAAAATAAAATGGCCTATCGAGGCGCCCTCAAGAGAGGGTTTTGTTTTGGGTTTTTGTTTGTTGCTCTTTGCTTTCGTGTGTTTGTTCGTTTGTTTATCTGCTTACCACATGTTCCAACTTCTTTTGCCACATCTTCCCATGCAGCTCCGATTACAATGATTTTTATCTGATTTCTCATATATGCAAGGCCGAGACCTTACAGCGGCGATCAATGTTTCGTCATCCATCTATCTGTGCAAAATAACAGAATGAAAACAAAACAAAATTGGAAGTCGCGGTACAATGGTAAAGATATTAAAATTAAATAATTACGTCCCTTGACACGCACGGACGGAAAAAGTAGTGCATGCACGAACTGAAATTTTCCGTCGGTGGACGTCCGTGCCGTGCTGTGCTTAGTAAGAACGACTTTTACGTCTCCAATTAGAATTAAATGTGATTTGCCGTGCACGAGTTTTTTTTTCGGTACCGACGGAAATCGTCGGTGGACGTCCGTGTTTAGTATGAACACAGCCTAAGAACGACTTTTACGTCTCCCATTAGAATTAAATGTGATTTGCCGTGCACGAGGTTTTTTTTCGGTACCGACGGAAATCGTCGGTGGACGTCCGTGTTTAGTATGAACACAGCCTAGACTTTCTTCCTCACTTTGCAGCTTCCGTCATGTTTACGTGTACTCGGAAATTGAAAACAAAAAAATTGCGCTTACATAATACAGTTTGGACCACTTTATTACCATTTCCAATGGGCATTTGATTCAACGTTTATTTAACTGTCAGACAATTACGCAACATATAGATAGCAAAATATACTATGGTTCGAATGTTAACCCATTTTAGTTGCACTGGCAGTTACTAATTTAAAACCGAATCAAATAAGTACTGACGTTAAGGCACGAGATGGACCACAATGTAAACGTACATTGTGCGTTCAAATTGAAAATGGCACATTTTTCAAATATTAAAAACTTAGCAGACACTAAGCATTAATAAAAGTGATTCCTCCACTAAATAATATTTTGTAAAATACAGTTCCTTGCTTGATATATACACACACACACACACACACACACACACACACACAGGGTGAGCTAGTTTGTTTCATTCTCCAACTAGTGTACTGTTCTAATTTGCATAGTAGGAGGAGTTTGTTTTGCTCCACGAGTAATATATTGGTCTAATATGATAGTGTATTTAGCTCTCCGGTTAGTCTATATACATGTATATATATATATATATCTATCTTATAAATTCGAACATCATATGTTTTCGAACAGCTCATTTATACGCGATTTTCCACGTGCATACTGAAGGTGTGACGTCAACAAACATCGCAGATTGACAAGAAGAAGTTGTGCATCGTTCGCTACAAAAATGTTGCGTATAAAACTTCCTTGTGTAATTATGGCAATTAATTCATTGAAAAATAATGTCAATGAATCGCTGTCCAAGTTTTGGGTACATACCATCATGTAAATACAAACGTAGAACTTTACTGCATCGGCTACATCTGAACTCGATGTATCATCTGCTTTGTTTATATAAATATTGAATACGTCATTCACTTTAAAGGGAAATAAATCTGATTCTTTTAGAAAAATATGGAAGCCCGGTTAGACCATTTCTTATTAACGTCTGCAAGACTTTACAATATTCCTTTTCTGAAGGTACGGGTTCCTTTTTCTTTTTTAGACTACTTCTCGCACTGAGAGATCCAGATCATGTCAATACACCCAAGAACATCTTCCTAAGGCATATTCTGCTATAATAAACGATCGCGTAGACATCCGTAAGGCTGCGAAAAGGTTTTCAGTCCCAGTTACAACACTGTATGACCGCTGTAGAGGGAGATTGACGTGTCATGTAGCAAATCTCAACCTCAAACCTTTTTATCTAAAAATGAGGAAGCTAAAGATCTTGGTCACATCCAAGACATGGCATACCATACATACACATTCTTGTGCTGCTACGGAACATTGTTTATTTGTAGAAACTATCACATGTTCGAAAACATATTAAGACGTAACTTCCTCACAATATCTCCAGACACGATGTCGGAAAAAACGTTTCTGCTACAACCAGTATTGTGTTTAACATCTATAATTCCGTCTGTTTCGTGGATTATATTCCAATGAACAGTTAAGAAAGATTATTTAGCTTTTAATTCAGAATTCATTACAGAAATTTGCAATATTTGCTTATCTGTTCGAAAACATATCAAGCAGTGATATAATTATGTGCTAAATAGAATCTCACATTCGTGGTAATTTTATTACTGCGTGTGTGTGTGTGTGTGTGTGTGTGTGTGTGTAGGTGTGTGTGCGTGTGTGTTTCTGTATGTATATCTGTAAGTGTACGTGTTGGTGTATGTGTGTGTGTCTATCTGTGCGTGGATGCGTGTGTTTATCTGTGCGTGTGTGTCACACTGTGTGTATCGTGTGTGTGTGTGTGTGTGTGTGTGTGTGTGTGTGTGTGGCATGTACACGTGTATATATCAGAACAGGTGATATATGTTTATGTTCCCTTATTCCACCACCATTCAACAATAATTTACTTGAACATTGTCCATTAAATGACAGAATAACTAAAAATGAGTAAAATCGTTGAATATTTTAAGGGGGCGAATATTTAAAGGGGGAGGTTTTATTTCGTGGGTCGGGGCGATTCTATTTCAAGGGGGGTATTTCGAAATAGATTCGCTGGGGGAAGAAAAGTTTGAGGAGGCGATTCTATTTCGTGACACCGGTTCTACTCTCGTCTGTAGACAAAGCACCAGGCAGTGAGTCATAGATAGATTATTCTATAGACATCCGTATGTGTATTCTGACGCCGACTCTACTTTGTAGATAAAGCACCAGGCAGTGAGTCATAGATACATTATTCTATAGACATTCATGTGTGTATTCTGACACCGGTTCTGCTCTCGTCTGTAAATAAAGCACCAGGCAGTGAGTCATAGATCGATTATTCTATAGACATCCGTGTGTGTATTCTGACGTCGTCTCTTCTCTGTAGACAAAGCGCCAGGCAGTGAGTCATAGATATATTATTCTATAGACATCCGTGTGTGTATTCTGACGCCGACTCTACTTTGTAGATAAAGCACCAGGCAGTGAGTCATAGATACATTATTCTATAGACATTCATGTGTGTATTTTGACGCCGGTTCTGCTCTCGTCTGTAGACAAAGCACCAGGCAGTGATTCATAGATCGATTATTCTATAGACATCCGTGTGTATATTCTGACGTCGGCTGTTCTCTGTAGACAAAGCGCCAGGCAGTGAGTCATAGCTATATTATTCTATAGACATCCGTGTGTGTATCCGTGTGTGCATTCAGACGCCGGCTCCACTCTTGTCTGTAGACAAAACACCAGGCACCGAGTCATAGATACATTATTCTATAGACATCCGTGTGTGTATTCAGACGCCGGCTCTACTCTCATCTGTAGACAAAGCACCAGGCACTGAATCATAGGTGAATATCCTCATCACTATTACAACAGCTTTCCTTTTGCAATCAGTCTAGCGCAGAGATACCATATTGAATATGCTATTCGTAATCGCCATGTATTATATGACAAGTTTTATTACACATTTGTTAGAATTGTACGTGGTCCAAGTGTATTACTTGAGTAGATTAACGCATATTATATTATCAAGTATGTTGTGTGAAATCTTCCTTTTACGGGTAAAACGTGTTTGCCCAGGACAGCGCGCTTCACATTCCAATAGATACAAGGACGTAAATCAAGTTAACTGAAGGAACCTTCTTGTTCTTAGCTTATGACATGGAGTTGCCCAGCTAGTTGATTAACTCATTAACTGAACACCAATTACTCAAGTCGGCGCATTAGCTAATTAGTTCACCAGTTCTGAGTTAGTTAATTAATTAATGGGTACTCCGACCTTTGCTACCATAAATGATAATGGTAGGCGTTAATGTAGGATATACATGTAAATCAAGTTCATTATAAATATTGGAAGTAAATACCTAATGAAAAAGAACCAAACAAAACTGCTATGTTATCTGTCCACAATAGTTCTCCTTCCAAACAGTGCAGCACAACTGGTCAAAGGCCGTGGTATGTGCTTTCCTGTCTGTGGGAACGTACACATGAAAGATCCCTTGCTGCTAATGGAAAAATGTATCGGGTTTCCTCTGACGACTATATGTTTGACATCTAGTAGCCTATGATTAGTTAATCAATGTGTTCTAGTGGTGTCGTTAAACAAAACAAACATTAACTGTCCAGAAGAAGAACTTGTAAACATGACAGACATCATATGTATGTCGGATGATAAAACTGAAAAACAAGAATCAAAGTCAAGACTTTCCATGTACTGGATATTCCGGATAACAATATTTCATTACAAATACGGGCCAGTGTAAGATGAACAGTTATAGATCGATAAATTGTAATGCGCACCTGTATGGGGTAGTTATATAAAACTCATATTAATTTTTAACACTGGTAAACTTTGAAATACCAATCAAATGCATTATGTTTTTTTCTAGCACAGCATATTTTAAAAGCTTTGAATCTGAAGCATATTATTCTGACGTGTCTCCACTTATCAACATACCTATAACCCTAGACACAATATCTCGTTTTACCCG
The DNA here is from genome assembly GCF_016097555.1 of Gigantopelta aegis. Taxonomy (NCBI): domain Eukaryota; kingdom Metazoa; phylum Mollusca; class Gastropoda; order Neomphalida; family Peltospiridae; genus Gigantopelta; species Gigantopelta aegis. The sequence goes on from NC_054707.1 coordinate 26,328,029, forward strand.
TTCCAACCGATTGATCGCGACCCGTGTATATCAAAGCCTGAGATATGTGGTATTCTGTCTGTGAAATATTGCATATGGAACCACAGCAGGTTTCCTCTTTTACTCAACATCTCGTGTCGGTTACTAGCCGAGCCGTAGTTCTAAAGTGCTGCCGGCGTGTTTAAACAATACATTTTCCTTTAACAAACGTAAAAGAGAAAAACCTACTTCGCGCACCAAACCGTCCTGTTGAGCATTTCGCTACGTCCCTTGATATTCGAAACCAATCTTAAGAGTATGGAAGACACGATTTAATCAGCTAGAGGTTCGTACTAACGTTCGTCATGACATGCCGCACTATTTTCAACTACTGATCATCTTCAATGGCCACACTAGTGTGACCTAAGTCATTTTTTACGAAACTTCCATAGAACTTTGGATCAAAGTATTTAGAAATACTGGATAATTCCATCAACTAAAATGACACTGTGTCTTTGATGCGCTAATGATTTTCGTGAGCAGCGACAATATGGCTAATGTTCGGGTAAAATACACCGGGAAGCCGTGCCAGGAAGTGCGGATATTGTACAATATTAAATTTCAACGTAAGTGGTATTATAACATAATTTAAATTAATATTTAAATGCATTATCTAGTCAGTGTGTGGTATGTAGTATGGCTTTAACTTTATTATTAATATTCCGTATAGTTATCAGGGTTAATTGCATGGTTGGTTATTTGTTTGTTGGAGATTATATATATATATATATATATATATATATATATATATATATATATATATATATATATATATATATATATATATTAACGCACTGGCGCAGGGTGTAATTAAATCCTTTTTGGGTTCACAAATTGTCTCATGCCGTTGCTGGGACTCGAACCTGTGGCACCGAATCATCCGCAGACTCGACGGTTGAGTGGGATAAATGGGATTAACAACTAATCGGTCGTAAAAGTTGTATACGGTGAGAATCGAGTTGCCAGCGCGCTCAGACTAGCTTGACTGGACAGTCGTACAAATCCTGATAGCCAACTTTGTCGTGACAGTTGGTAGTCTGTGGCTAGCATTACATTGGGCCCGAACCATGAACACAATAAAATACTAACATGTTGGTCATTAAATCTGTATAGGATTTTTGATCATATACCACCTAAATGTTGCGTTATACTGAAATCTGTAAAAAGATCGCTGCTTAATAGGGGTCAGTTTGTACTGCACGTATACTGAAACACAATGAAAACGCAAAAACAACTTTTCATTGCAAATAACGACAAACTATTAATGAATTGATGGATAATGTAATATGACATTAATGACTGGTATTCATGAGATACATTCACATGGAAACATGGCCAGTTATCATCAGTAATCGAGTTGCATTCGTAATCGAAAAGTTCAACACCACCACCCCCACCCCCACCCCCACCCCCACCCCCCACCACCCATATCAAGGTCCGTATGTGGTGTGTCCACCATTGGCCCGTGAGCATGCGTGAAGACGACGGGGAAAGGATTGGCATAAACATCTCAAATAAGCCACAGGGATGTTCCTCCACTCCTCCTGCAATGCCTGTGCAAGCTCAGCGACGTTACGCGGTGGTGGCTGGCGGTGACGTACACGACGTCCTAACTCATCCCACATGTGTTCAGTTGGGTTCAAATCCGTTGAAACGGCGGGCCAGTTCATAACGGTGATACCGGTTTGTAGCAGGAATGCCTGGGTAATTCTTGCAGTATGTGGACGGGCATTGTCTTGTTGAAACAGAAGGGGACCTTCTGTTATTCAGTGACTGCGCAAAAGTGGCTAGAGAACTGGTCTTAGAATAACGTCAACATAACGCTGGGCTGTAAGGGCATCGTGGACAATGATGAGATCACTCCTGAAATCACAGCTGATTGCCCCCCCCCCCCCCCCCCCCCCCCATACCATCAGACAACCGCCGCCAAACCGATCACGTTCCCTCACACATTAGTCAGCGTACCGTTCATGGAGTCTCCTGTACACATGTGCTCTTCCATCGGCAAAGGAGACAAAGAAACGGGACTCGTCTGAGCAAACAATGCTCCGGTAAAAGGCTGGTGGATGATTACCATTCTGGAGAGCAAACTGTAGTCTCGCAGTACGATGTCGCGGTGTCATGATGTTACCGTTGTACGGGCGTCTGCATCTGAGTCCAGCCGTTCTGAGTCGACGGATGACCGTCATCGGATGGTAGGCCTTCAACGACGTCCTATCGTGTTGCTTGCTGTCATCGTCGCAGTTCTGAACCGGTCACGGAGGTGGTGTCGTCGAATCTGCCGATCTTGGCGTGGGGTCGTAACGGGACGTTGACCAGGTCGAGGTCGATCACGGACACTCCCGGTCTGTTGATGACGTTCAACAAGTCGTCCAATAGTTGATGGATGGACTCTGAAGGTCCTAGCAACTTGGCTTTGCGAAGTCCCCCCTTGAACCATGCTCAACGCTCGCTCCCTTTGTTCTTCTCTCAGTCGTGGCATTCTTAATGTGACGAGGAATATGACACAACGTGACTTTTATGTGTCCACATACTGGTATTTCACGTGCATTGCATGCAGCATGATTGAGCATATAGTGAACGCATTTCACACCATTTTGTGTGTTTCTGCTATTGTATGTGCAATGGGAACAAAACCAGGATTAAAACCCGGACAAAAGTACCAATTAATGGCTTCCTCTCATCAATTGTTATTTTACGTCCAATAAATATATTTTTCATTAATCACAACAAAATATTGAAAAATATCTGTTTTGCGTTTTCATTGTGTGTCAGTATATATTAGATGAGTTAGAAGATTACGATGGTTTCTTTCGACATATGTCTGCTTAATACAGGTTTCACTGTATTCAGTTTTTATTATTTGTGTACACAGTGGATTCAATGGCAGAAAAGATGTTCGTATTCGTGTCGTCATTTGTTAAAAACAGTTCTTATTATGTGTGGTGTGCATCCAAAAGGAATCGATGAACTGCAGTGCAACTCTATAATGAATAAAGTTAAAATTCGTATAGCAACATTACGTTTTAATAAAGTTAAAATTCGTATAGCAACATATTATTAAGTTTTGAACCCATGCCAACTTAAATATATATATTTTTTTAAATCATATGTAGATAAAATAATTTCTTGACAAATTATGTAGATTTGATTTCATTATTAGTACAGGAATAAAAACAAAATGCTAGAACAATGTATGCAGCTTCACATGCATTGTCACTGAAGTAAACACGGAGACTAAAAGTAGAACTGCGCCTGCTTTTGGTGTTGCCTGTATGAAAAAAGAAGATTTATTTACATTCAAATTTGTTTCATTTTTTTTTTTTTCAGTTTATATGGATTTACAACTTAATAATATGTTTTTCTATGTATTTTAACTTTATTCGTGGCGGGATGTTGCCCAGTGGTAAAGCGCTCGCTTGATGCGCGGTCGGTCTAGGATCGATCTCCGTCGGAGGGCCCATTAGGTTATTTCTCGTCCCAGCCAGTGCACCACGTCTGGTATATTAAAGGCCGTGGTATGTGCTATCCTATTTGTGGAATGGTGCATATAAAAGACCCTTGGAAAAGCTAATGGGAAAATGTAGCCTGTTTCCTCTCTGAGAGTATATGTCACAATTACCAAATGTTTGACATCCAATAGCCGATGATTAATAAATCAATGTGTTCTAGTGGTGTCGTTAAATAAAACAAACTTTAACTTTATTCATTATAACATTACATGCCAATTCATTGGTTTCCTTTTGACGTAAACGGTGTATTAATCCCATCACTGAACCAGTCAGATTTATTAATGGAACATTCAATAACGCTGTTCAGTTTAAAACGATTTTAACTTGACACCGTTATGTTCTTATTTAAAGGGACAACCTGAGTTTGCAACCATCGTAAGACGTAAAACAATTTTAACTTGCCATCGTTATGTTCTTATTTAAAGGGACAACCTGAGTTTGCAACCATCGTAAGACGTAAAACAATTTTAACTTGACACCGTTATGTTCTTATTTAAAGGGACAACCTTTTAACTAAGACGTAAAACAATTTTAACTTGCCACCGTTATGTTCTTATTTAAAGGGACAACCTGAGTTTGCAACCATCGTAAGACGTAAAACGATTTTAACTTGCCACCGTTATGTTCTTATTTAAAGGGACAACCTGAGTTTGCAACCATCGTAAGACGTAAAACAATTTTAACTTGCCATCGTTATGTTTTCTTAGTTTGCATCGTTGTAAAGGGTTATGTTCTTATTGAAAGGGACAACCTGAGTTTGCAACCATCGTAAGACGTAAAACAATTTTAACTTGCCATCGTTATGTTCTTATTTAAAGAGACAACCTGAGTTTGCAACCATCGTAAGACGTAAAACGATTTTAACTTGCCACCGTTATGTTCTTATTTAAAGGGACAACCTGAGTTTAACCATCGTAAGACCACTTGCCATCGTTATGTTCTTATTTAAAGAGACAACCTGAGTTTGCAACCATCGTAAGACGTAAAACGATTTTAACTTGCCATCGTTAACAACCTGAGTTTGCAACCATCGTAAGACGTAAAACGATTTTATTGTTATGTTCTTATTTAAAGGGACAACCTGAGTTTGCAACCATTGTAAGATGTCTCTTTGAAAACGTAAGACGTATAAACCACTTTTAACTAGGTGCCATTTATCGTTTATGTTATCTTATTTAAAGGGATCCACCTCTAGCATTCATACACGCCAAACAGCGTTGTCTCATGGACAGAATCAGCCTCTGGATCAGGTTCTGGGATAACTTCTGCCATTCATCTTGGAGTGCCTGCTCAAGATGCTGAATGTTGTGGAATTGACGCTGTTGAAGACGTCGTCCTAACTCATCCCACAAATGCTCGATTGGAGAAAGGCATTCCAGGACAGGGATGTGTGCATTTACCAAAACCTGCATGGCTAATCTCGCAGTATGCGCTCTTGCGTTGTCCTGTTGAAAGGTGTGCAGATCTGGATGAGCACCAAGCTGGGGTACGACAACTCTTCGCAACACGTTATCGATGTAATACTGGGCTGTCACCCTTCCATGGCATACATGCAAAGGTATTATGTGGTGATATTTGATTCCGCCCCAAATCATTACACTTCCGCCTCCCCATCTGTCAGTTTGGACAACGCACTCATCTTGATACCGTTCTCCACGACGACGTCAAACACGTAGGTCAACGATAAAGCTCTCAATCATAATGGGAGGCGGAGTGTAGGTCAGTGATAGAGCTCTCAATCACAACGGATGGTTGAGCGTGCGTCAGCGATAGAGCTCTCAGTCAGAACGAAAGGGGGAATGTAGGTCAGCGATAAAGCCCACAATCAGAACGGAACGCGGAGCGTGGGTCAGCGATAAACCTTTCAATCAGAACGGAAGGGGGATTGTAGGTCAGCGATAGACCTCTCAATCAGAACGGAAGGGGGATTGTAGGTCAGCGATGGAGCTTTCAATCAGAACGGAAGGGGGATTGTAGGTCAGCGATAGACCTCTCAGTCAGAACGGAAGGGGTAGTGTAGGTCAGCGATAGACCTCTCAATCAAAACGGAAGGGGGATTGTAGGTCAGCGATAGACCTCTCAATCAGAACGGAAGGGCGAGTGTAGGTCAGCGATATAGTTCTCAATCAGAATGGGATGCTGAGTGTAGGTCAGCGATAGATCACTCGCCTGACGTGATCAACGGATCGATGTTACTCGGTGGACTGATTTCTTCCGCCCCATCCTTAACAATGGCAACAGAGGAACATGCATAATCAAATAAAGGTTGGAGCAAATATAAAGCAAAGGACTGTAATAATGTCGAGTCGAATTTCGAGCCTCTCTTTGTCATACACGCGGGTAATTCAATGTATGTACCATGCTTTAACGCCTGTCTCACACGCGGGTAACTCCATGTATGTACCATGCTTTAACGCCTGTCTCACACGCGGGTAATTCAATGTATGTACCATGCTTTAACGCCTGTCTCACACGCGGGTAACTCCATGTATGTACCATGCTTTAACGCATGTCTCACACGCGGGTAATTCAATGTATGTACCATGCTTTAACGCCTGTCTCACACGCGGGTAACTCCATGTATGTACAATGCTCTAGCACGTGTCTCACACGCGGGTGACTCAATGTATGTACCATGCTTTAACGCCTGTCTTACACGCGGGTAACTCCATGTATGTACCATGCTTTAACGCCCGTCTCACACGCGGGTAACTCCATGTATTTACAATGCTTTAGTATCTGTCTTACACGCGGGTAACTCCGTGTATTTACAATGCTTTAGTACCTGTCTCACACGCGTGTAACTCCGTGTATTTACCATGCTTTAGTACCTGTCTTACACGCGTGTAACTCCGTGTATTTACCATGTTTTAGTACCTGTCTCACACGCGTGTAACTCCGTGTATTTACAATGCTTTAGTACCTGTCTCACACGCGGGTAACTCCATGTATTTACTATGCTTTAGTACCTGTCTCACACGCGTATTTACTATGCTTTACGCGGGTAACTCCATTCATTTACTATGCTTTAGTACCTGTCTCACACGCGGGTAAATCCATTCATTTACGATGCTTTAGTACCTGTCTCACACGCGGGTAACTCCATTCATTTACGATGCTTTAGTACCTGTCTCACACGCGGGTAACTCCATTCATTTACGATGCTTTAGTACCTGTCTTACACGCGGGTAACTTCCTTCATTTACGATTCTTTAGTACCTGTCTCACACGCGGGTAACTCCGTGTATTTACCATGCTTTAGTACCTGTCTCACACGCGGGTAACTCCGTGCATTTACCATGCTTTAGTACCTGTCTCACACGCGGGTAACTCCGTGTATGTACAATGCTCTAGCACGTGTCTCACACGCGGGGGACTCAATGTATGTGCCATGCTTTAACGCCTGTCTGACACGCGGGTAACTCCATGTATGTACAATGCTCTAGCACGTGTCTCACACGCGGGTGACTCAATGTATGTACCATGCTTTAACGCCTGTCTTACACGCGGGTAACTCCATGTATGTACCATGATTTAACGCCCGTCTCACACGCGGGTAACTCAATGTATGTACCATGCTTTAACGCCTGTCTTACACGCGGGTAACTCAATGTATGTACCATGCTTTAACGCCTGTCTCACACGCGGGTAACTCCATGTATGTACAATGCTCTAGCACGTGTCTCACACGCGGTTGACTCAATGTATGTGCCATGCTTTAACGCCTGTCTCACACGCGGGTAACTCCATGTATGTACAATGCTCTAGCACGTGTCTCACACGCGGGTGACTCAATGTATGTACCATGCTTTAATGCCTGTCTCACACGTGGGTAACTCAATGTATGTACCATGATTTAACGCCTGTCTCACACGCGGGTAACTCCATGTATGTACAATGCTCTAGCACGTGTCTCACACGCGGGTGACTCAATGTATGTACCATGCTTTAACGCCTGTCTTACACGCGGGTAACTCCATGTATTTACAATGCTTTAGTATCTGTCTTACCCGCGGGTAACTCCGTGTATTTACAATGCTTTAGTACCTGTCTCACACGCGTGTAACTCCGTGTATTTACCATGCTTTAGTACCTGTCTTACACGCGTGTAATTCCGTGTATTTACCATGTTTTAGTACCTGTCTCACACGCGTGTAACTCCGTGTATTTACAATGCTTTAGTACCTGTCTCACACGCGGGTAACTCCATGTATTTACTATTCTTTAGTACCTGTCTCACACGCGGGTAACTCCATTCATTTACTATGCTTTAGTACCTGTCTCACACGCGGGTAACTCCATTCATTTACGATGCTTTAGTACCTGTCTCACACGCGTGTAACTCCGTGTATTTACCATGTTTTAGTACCTGTCTTACACGCGTGTAACTCCGTGTATTTACCATGTTTTAGTACCTGTCTCACACGCGTGTAACTCCGTGTATTTACAATGCTTTAGTACCTGTCTCACACGCGGGTAACTCCATGTATTTACTATGCTTTAGTACCTGTCTCACACGCGGGTAACTCCATTCATTTACTATGCTTTAGTACCTGTCTCACAGGCGGGTAACTCCATGTATTTACTATGCTTTAGTACCTGTCTCACACGCGGGTAACTCCATTCATTTACGATGCTTTAGTACCTGTCTCACACGCGGGTAACTCCATTCATTTACGATGCTTTAGTACCTGTCTCACACGCGGGTAACTCCATTCATTTACGATTCTTTAGTACCTGTCTCACACGCGGGTAACTCCGTGTATTTACCATGCTTTAGTACCTGTCTCACACGCGGGTAACTCCGTGTATTTACCATGCTTTAGTACCTGTCTCACACGCGGGTAACTCCGTGTATTTACCATGCTTTAGTACCTGTCTTACACGCGGGTAACTTCCTTCATTTACTATGCTTTAGTACCTGTCTCACACGCGGGTAACTCCGTGTATTTACCATGCTTTAGTACCTGTCTCACACGCGGGTAACTCCGTGTATTTGCCATGCTTTAGTACCTGTCTCACACGCGGGTAACTCCGTGTATTTACCATGCTTTAGTACCTGTCTCACACGCGGGTAACTCCGTGTATGAACCATGCTTTAGTACCTGTCTCACACGTGTGTAACTCCATTCATTTACGATGCTTTAGTACCTGTCTCACACGCGTGTAACTCCATTCATTTACGATGCTTTAACACCTGCGTTTAAGAAAGACAGGATTCGTAAATTCGGCCCTTTAATAATTCTAAGCGATCTTCTTTGTTAGAAATCGTTTGTTGTTTCTTATTACGTAAGAAAAAATTAAGCTCACTGAATATTCCGCATTGACTAGATCTAATTTAATTACAATCGAATGCGTGTCCGATGGATGTCCTATTAACCTGGCGCTTTGTCTGTGATTATATGAATGAATCGAACGCACATAGCAACACATATAAATGAACAAATAATTAAATCTTCTTATGATTCCAGCCCATCGTTTCGCGTATAATGTACACAATAAACGGTACAAAGTTGTATTTGATCTAATGTTTTGCTATTCTTATTTCTCTTAATTTGCTATTCTTATTTCTCTTAATTTGCCATTCTTTTTTCTCTCTCTCTTCTCCTTCGCAAACTCTTGTTGTGTAGGTCTGTTAACGTGTTTCTGTCATATAGTGTACTGTTGCATCCGTTTGTAAATATTTGAAAATGTCTTGAAATAGGCTGTGCCTCTTGACCAATGACAATGTATAGTTTATAATACATATAATGATACTGTATACCAGAATACCACAAATGTGTCTCAAACTTAAAACTACTAAAACCCTAGTGGCAAAATCCAACACTTTACAAGTTCGACCAATAGGAATAAGTAAAAGCAACCACTGTGCTAAATAACAATATTAGTGTAACGCGCATTCTAATACCAAGAGCTTGTACACACAAAGATCGTTTTAAAAATAACATTGTTAAAGCAAACATTTATCTTATAAAGTTTTGCTTCAAACACGTACCTATAAAGAATAAAACAAGCAAGGATTGCGTCGTTCTTTGTCGATATTAGATGTCAAAGTTTGATATTACAAAGAGAGGTCCAGAATGAACACCTTAGGGCATATTGAAAACACGTGGTGTAATGTCCACCTATTATAGAGTGTATTAATAATTTATAACTCGTCATGTATGGGTCCCAATAAAAGCCAAAGTCAAATAAGATATGAGAAGTCAGATACCAGGTACGAATGTCATTGCTGACGTACATGTAGCAGTAACTGTAATCATATCCGTTTCCCAACCCTGATTCACAGGCCACCCACGGGAAGGATTTAGTGTCAAGTAAATAGGTTTTTCGAAAGTGGATGTCCTATAAATGAGGCACCAGATTTAGATTCATGGAATCAACAACTATTTTATACAATGCCAATTTGACTCAACATTGGCAGAGATACAGTTTTTACCATGCATAGCGGTTTTGTCGTTAAGATTAGTAACAGCTATTGTCATTTAACTGTTAAAACAGTTCAAAACAACAGAACATAGTGTGGGTCTTGTATCATGACAAGGCAGTAGATGCTTCAAAGTATTCATGCCATGCAGTCGAAACATTTTTGTTAAATTTACTAGATTTGATAGTCTTGCCTAAATGTGGTAATGGTCCATGATATTACCATAACAAAATAAGGAGCATACAGTAAGCAAATTTTAGATTAAAAATAATTCAAAATAATGCCGTCCGTGCACATTGCAGTGCCTGATTAAACCAATTATAGAGACACGATACAGTAATGGTGTTAAGACAGTGCTGTGGCTCTGTTACTGCTGGTTAGTTAGTCAGTTTATGGGTAATGAAAGGAAGATATGTACGAATGAATTCAGCATTATTTGACGGGTGTAACGGCTCTGGATGAGAATATTCTGCCTGAAGTACACGTATCTATGAACCACCTGTGTGATGATTACATTAAAACGGAATCGCAGGGTGTTGTCTAATTAAAGAGACTGTGTTGCATGTGCCTCCACTGTACGACTAACAGATGTTTTTATGTCTAAAATCGCATATTGAATATATTTTCCTGTTTAGAATATCAGTGTCTGTATAAACAGGGTGTTTGTTGTTGTCCTGCTTGTAATAGCCAATACAAACCAGATTTTAGTTACCAAGATTTTTGTAAGTATGAAAAAATATATATTACGAAGAAAATGAAAAAAGATTCCTTCAAACATTAGTAGACGTATACACTCACTGATATTCTAAATAAGAAAATGTATTTAATACGTAATTTTAATCTTTAAACAAAACCGCTGTTAATCGGCGACTTCTTTTAATGGCTGCAAACTCAGGACAGTCCATTTAAAGATGCAATTACAGTGCATCTATAACATTCACTCGTCAGAAGTCGTGAACGCAATTAAACATACTAAAATAACTACACAATAACTTCCATCAATTATATCGTGCCAGAAGCTTGTCCTCAACTTCAAGTCTGTTTAGGCAGAAATTTAAGCAAACTCACCCTGCACAAGAATGTTATCTCCGCTTCATTGCATCTTACAGCCGTTATGCTCAGAGATTGCCCAACCCCCTAATGTGACTTTCATTGAATATTATTTTAAAACATATTTATCATAGTTATATTATGAGTTGCTAGGAAGAATCTGCAAAAGCAACACAGTGTAAGTTCTCATGAAATAAGTAATAGTAATCTTTCCTGCAGATAAAATCAGTATATGCGCATGTGTGAAGAACAACCATG